>NC_137340.1:4635713-4895713 GCF_965287045.1 Carcharhinus amblyrhynchos | reverse complement strand
GCTCCCTGTGTCCCTTGATTCCCTGAAAGATTGACAAACTATAGATCCTGGTCTGAAATACACAACAGTGGAGCATCCGCAGCTCTCTGGAGTGGAGAGTTCAGAAGGTTCCCTATCCTCTGATTGAAGAGATTTCTCCTAATGTCAGCCCTAGATGACCAGCCCCTTATCCTGAGACTGTGTCTCCCCCCCCCACCGTGTTCTAGATTTGCCCAATCAGGGGAAATGGCCTCTCAGTGTCTATCCTGGCGAAAACCTTCAGAGTCAAAGAACAACACAGCACAGGAAACAGGCCCTTTGACCCTACAAGCCCGCACTGCCCATTTTAACACTCTCATACCCAATTGATCTCTCAAGCCAGGTGACAACCACCACCACCACCCCCACCACCTTCTACCTTGTTGCCCTTAAAGGGACAGTCTCTCCAATAACATAGGCCCAATTTATTAGCATCTCTTCAGAGGCCTACCGTCTCATCCCAGGCACCAGTCCAGGAGTGAACTGATTCATCTTCTGAATACATTATTCATTGGCTCTTTATTACTCACCGCTTAAACAGTTCAATCAGCTCTCATTTGGAAAAGACACCTTTATGAAAAGAAACTTACACCTTTGTTGTGATGAGACAAGGAGGTGGATGAGTGGGGAGCCACCTGATCATATCCCTTCCTCCGACTGTTCAACGTTTCTTAGAAAGGTCACACTGCAGAAAGAGGCCCTTCAGCCCATCACGTCTGTGCCAGCCAGTAATGAGAAACAGGAAACTCGCTGCTCATTTCAGAATGCGGTTTGTAGCCTTGCTGGTTACAGAGTTCCAGACACAGGTCCAGGTACCTTTTAAACAAGATGAACATTTTATCCTTAATCACCAGCTCAGGCAGTGAATTCCAGACACCCACACCACCCTCTGGGTGAAAGGGCCTTTCCTCATGTCCCTGTCATGACCAACTTTGTAAAAAGTCTGACAACACCAGGTTTAACTCCAACCGATTTATTTGATAGTAAACTCACAAGCTTTCGGGGTTAGCCCCTTCGTCAGGTGAATGGAGAGTTCTGGCCTCAGACAGAGCGTATAACAGCACAGACAGTTTACAGATTACTGATTAGAATGCGAATCCTTACACTAATCAGTAATCTCTAAACTGTCTGTGCTTTATATGCTCTGTCTGAGGCCAGAACTCTCCATTCACCTGACGAAGGGGCTAACCCCGAAAGCTTGTGAGTCTATTATCAAATAAATAGGTTGGACTAAAACCTGGTGTTGTCAGACTTTTTACTGTGTTTACGCCAGTCCAACGCCGGCATACCCACATCATGACCAACTTTCCCAGATTTCCTTTACCTTCTCAATGCTCTTGTTAGCTTCAGCCATCAATAAGCTTCACTTCTGTCTTAATATCACCTGAGGATTAATAAAATCTTTTCACTCCACTTATAACCTATTTGGAGTTTCCTCTGATGATCTATTTGAAGGTTCACTAGGCTGATACCGGAGATGAGGGGGTTAGCCTATGAAGAGAGATTGAATAGACTGGGTCTGTACTCGTTGGAGTTTAGAAGGATGAGGGGGGATCTTATAGAGACGTATAAGATAATGAAGGGGATGGATAGGGTAGAGGTAGAGAGATTCTTCCCACTTAGAAAGGATAGCAGGACTAGAGGGCACAGACTCAAGATGAGCGGGGGGTGGGGGGCAGTTTAGATTGGAGTTGAGGAGGAACTTCTTCACTCAAAGGGTGGTGAATCTCTGGAATTCTCTGCCCGTTGAAGTGGTGGAGGCTGCCTCGCTAAATATATTTAAGTCACGGGTAGATAGGTTTCTGATAGACAGGGGAATTAAGGGTTATGGGGAGAAAGTGGAACTGATCCACTTCAGATCAGCCATGATCTTATTGAATGGTGGGGCAGGCTCGAAGGGCTAGATGGCCTATTCCTGCTCCTATTTCTTATGTTCTTATCTGTATTGGTTCCCTTTATCTAAATCAGTAGTATAGTTTCCATTCTCTCCCTTTTCTCAATTGATGTGTTAACAGAATTAGCAGCAGATGGCAGGGAGAGTGGGGAAACACACTTAACATCTACGGGCATAGGAACTTCACAGTGGATATCTGCTACCTCAGTCAGTCTACAGTGTAAGTGTGCTAGTGCATAAGTGTGCCAGGGTGGCACAGTGGTTAGCACTGCTGCCTCACAGTGCCAGGAATCC
Organism: Carcharhinus amblyrhynchos; assembly: GCF_965287045.1. Lineage (NCBI taxonomy): Eukaryota > Metazoa > Chordata > Chondrichthyes > Carcharhiniformes > Carcharhinidae > Carcharhinus > Carcharhinus amblyrhynchos. Next base: position 4,893,507 of record NC_137340.1, on the reverse strand, counting down.
AGGTTCAATTCCTGGTTTGTTGGCTGTATGTGTGGAGTCTGCAGACTTTCCACACCCTCCACGCAATTTGCTTTTCCACTCATCTTCATGTCATCGGCAAATTTCGACACCCTACACTCAGCCCCCTCCTCCAGATCATCTATATAAATGGTAAATAGCTGAGGCCCCAGCACCGATCCCTGCGGCACTCCACTAGTCACCATCCGCCAATCAGAATAGCACCCATTGATACCAACTCTCTGCTTCCTATTAGACAGCCAATCCTCTATCCACACTAACACCTTACACCCACCTCCATGCCCCCTAACCTTCTGTAGCAACCTTTTGTGCGGCACCTTATCAAATGCCTTTTGGAAATCTAAAAACACCACATCCACTGGTTCCCCTCTATCCACTGCACTAGTCACATCCTCATAGAAATCCAATAAATTCGTCAAACATGACTTCCCCTTAACAAATCCGTGCTGCGTCTGCTCAATCAAACCATTCTTTTCTAGGTGCCTCGCTATTTCTTCTTTGATGATGGATTCTAGCATTTTTCCAACTACAGACGTTAAACTAACCGGCCTATAATTCCTTGCCTTTTGTCTGCTACCTTTTTTTAAACAGTGGTGTAACATTAGCCGTTTTCCAATCTTCCGGCACTTCCCCGGAATCCAGCGAATTTTGATAAATAATCACTAAGGCATCCGCTATCACCTCTGCCATTTCTTTCAGAACCCTGGGATGCATTCCATCCGGTCCTGGGGACTTGTCCACCATCAGTCCTGTTAGTCCATCAAGCACTATCTCTCTAGTGACAGTAATCGCATTTAGGCCCTTGTATCGCAAACACCCTTGAACATGCACCAAAGGGAAAGGCCACTCCTGCACCTTACAGACAGTCTACCCCTCCAGACCAACTGTCCGATTTGAGCAAGAGGTTTAGAAGCTGCCGTTGTCTGCTTCTCATTGGGTGAGTCTGCAGGGGGCGGGGGGGACGTGGGGGGAGATGTGATCCCTACCAAATCTCTGAATGATGGGACGTGCCATCTGAAAAACTCATAACCTTGCAAAGCCCAAGGTCATTGGTGGATACAGGTAAAACATAAAGCCCAGATAACCTCCAAAGTGACCAGCCAATAGATGCTTTGCATTTTGAAGCCTTTCAGATCCTGGACAGGTCAAAGGTCAGCTCATGCCCCGATCATGGCTGACTATGGCAAATCTATCTAGCCTGCATATCTTTGGACACTAATGGGCAATTTAGCATGACCAAGAGAGTTGGTTACTGCTCCATTGTCTAATTCTAACCTCTAGCTTTTAGCTAAAACTAAAAAAATGAAGAAAGTTTCCACTTTCCTTACAGAGCCCCTCTGGTTGCTAAGGAACTATCTTCCTTCACTCCGTAACCCTCTAAACACAATGGTTTCTCAGCTGGAACTGAAACTAACCCCACCACCCCCACCAACTTGCACCCCCACCTCCCCCTGTCCCCATCACACACACACACACACACACACACACACACACACACACACACACACACACACACACACACAAACTTTAGTTTAGCATGAAATCTAACCAGAACTCCCTTCCAGGCACAGAATCATTAAATTAATTTTTACTGGGAAAATCCCCTAGTCGCCACTTTCCAGCGCCTGTTTGGGTACACTGAGGGAGAATTTAGCATGGCCAATGCACCCTAACCAGCACATCTTTCGGATTGTGGGAGGAAACCGGAGTGCCCAGAGGAAACCCTTGCAGGCACAGGGAGATTCCACACAGACAGTGACCCAAGCCAGGTATTGAACCTAAGTCCCTGGCACTGTGAGACAGCAGTGCTAACCTCTGTGCCAACTTAAACCCACCTAAAATTGCACCTTATTAAATGCAAGGATATGAGTTTTTCAGATGACTACCCTTCAAACTATCTTTGGTTTCCTAACACCACTTAATACAAGAGAACGATGTCGTTTCTCCAGGTGTTGAGCACTGGGACATCATACCATCAGCCTCGAGCTTCTGAATTCCCTGTGGCAGGGGAAAGGATAGGAGAATATTAAAGTTTCCGTCCTGCTTCCTTACTGAAGGCCATTTAGAAGATAAAGAGAAGGTAGTTCCAGACCGATCCTCATTGTGCCTCAACAACGAACACACAAATTCCCCTTTCTATCACTTTCTGTTCTCTTTTACGAACACATTCTCCATTCAATTCACATCCGCTCACACTCCTCCTGAAGCTATTATCTTTGCAGGAGGTGCTTTTTCCTGGTTATTCTGTGGGCTTGATCCTGTAAAAGTTGAAATTCAAATGGGAGCCAAAGATTGGCAGGCAGCTCGTACCGTACCCATCCCCACTTTAATTTTGTTTTTGATGAGGGTGGCCTGCGGAAGCTTAATGAATATTTCATTCAGTCAGCAGCGGTAAATGCAAAAACTATTAGCCATATCCGACAAAGCACACATTTTCTTATATAGCGATCACATTATTTATGTGGCGTTCATCAGTTTTCTTCTTCTGGCAAATGCCTGCCTCATTAAATGAATGTTGCATCGAGATCTTTACCCAGTGCCTCGTGGATCAAATCCTTGCTGTTTGGAAATTCGCTTTATTTTGGTGCGGTGAGTAAGCTCGGCAGTGCTATTTTCTGACTGGCAATCCCTGTGATTTATGAAGTTATGCATAGTGCAAAATAATTGTCTCACAAATGGCTAACAATCTTTGTTTGGTTCCTTGTTTGTGTTCACTAATTGGCTGAGGTTCCCCTCCACTCAGTGCCATTTTTGGGTGCGAGTCAAACGATTTAAATGATGGGCAGGCATTGTGCCCACATACTTCCAGCAAAGGAGAGCAGGGTGGCAACCTTCACCCAGAGCAGGCGTTCGGCTCTTTGCCTCTGATCCAACCCCCATCCCGATCTCTGAACGAGGCACTGGCTTTGAACAAAGTTCCCAGTCGCTTGCCGCCCCAGCTGATCCCCAGTTGCAGTGAGTGCAGCTCCCCATCCTCCTCTCCTTAGGCCTCACCTCTTCAGGCCCCACCCCCTTGGCACTGCCTAGTGCCAGGTTGGCAGTGCCAGGGTGCCAGGTTGGCAGTGCCGGGTTGGCACTGCCCACGGGGCACAGCCCTCCTCTACCCCCAACCAACAGAGGGGCCTCAACGGCCTCAGGTCCTACAGGCAAGGCCAGCATGGCAAGTCCCTGGTGATGGGACCATACGTGGTCCTTGCCACTGAGGACCTTCACCGATGAGGCCGCAAAGCCAACTGAGCCTGGGACAATTGCGTCTCGGTCTCACTAATAGTGTTTTAATGATGTTTAAATTGTTTTGAATATTAAAATCAGCCTTTCCCTGATCACATTGGAAATCTGAGCCCTGTCAGCTTGTGAGAGGCAAGACACCGGGCGTGAACCCAATTTTTCATCGCTCACTGATCTTACTGGCTAGCCCCACCCATCAACCAGCAGGACGAGCCAATAAGTTCACCCCCTTCATGTTTTTCATTCTTTCACAGTGTCTGAATCAGAGAGGAGATAGGGCCTAAGGATGGAGAAGGGGTTGCGATGAGCTGTTGGCTCCTTTGAGTGTGACTGGAGAGATTAGAACATAGAACATAGAACACTACAGCACAAACAGGCCCTTCGGCCCACGAGTTGCGCCGATCACATCAACACCTATCTATAACCCCCAATCCCATTAGATCCCATATACTCATCCAGAAGTCTTTTAAAAGACCCCAGCGAGTTCGCCTCCACCACCACTGACGGCAGCCGATTCCACTCACTCACCACCCTCTGAGTGAAAAACTTACCCCTAACATCACCTCTGTACTTTCCTCCCCGCACCTTAAATCTGTGTCCTCTCGTAGCGACCATTTCAACCCGGGGAAATAGCCTCTGAGAGTCCACCCTATCTATTCCTCTCAACATTTTGTAAACCTCTATCAGGTCGCCTCTCAACCTTCGTCTCTCCAGGGAGAAGAGTCCCAGCTCCCTCAACCTAACTTCATAAGGCATGCCTCCCAATCCAGGCAACATCCTTGTAAATCTCCTCTGTACCCTCTCAATAGCTTCTACGTCTTTCCTATAGTGAGGCGACCAGAACTGTGCACAGTACTCCAAATGAGAGTATTCATAATTCCAAGATTATTCATGCTCCTTCTGCCTCCACCTTCAGGGAAGTCACTTACCCTGTTTGTTGCAGGAGATTCCTAGGGCTGGTTTCCAGTGAAGGTGGGCTAAGCTGGCAGGGCCAACATGTATTGCCCATCCCTAATTGCCCCTTGAGAAGGTGGTGATGAGCTGCCTACTTGAACCGCTGTAGTCCATGTGGTGTAGGTACAGCTTTTAGGGAGCAGATTCCAGGATTTTGACCCAGAGACAGTGAGAGAACGGTGATGTATTTCCAAGTCAGGATGGTGAGTGACTTGGAGGGGAATCTCCGGGTGATGATGTTCCCATGTATCTGCTGTTCCTGGCCTTCTAGATGATAATGGACATGAGTGTGGAGAGAACTGGAAATTCAATATTGGCGAGGGAAAATACTTCAAACTAGTAAGTTTGATGTGGGACATTAGGGGGCTAAAATCCAACTTAGTGATGCAGAATGGGGAGTAACAAAATGATTGCTTCTTAATTGCCTTACTTTCCATTGTCCAGACTCGGTGGCCGTCACCTTTGGCACTGCATTTGTATTGAATTCATTGGATTGGAGAATCACATGGGTCAAATAAACTGGTAGCCCAATCCCTCGAGTCTGTTTTACACCGTGTTAAGGTTCTGTTTAACTTTCTGTATCCGCTGACAGTGTAATGTACAACACATTAGTCAACAGCCACATTGGGAATCTATATGGATAAGTGGGAATCCAGATGTGGTTAACTGAGTATCTGGTTAGTAAATAGAGAAACAAAGACTGGATGTCACACCAAGGCACTTGATCTCAATGTTCATATCCACCAGGGTGATCTTTAGATACAGTGTTTGTTGATATAGCGGTTTAGTGGAAACGTTAGTGTGCGAGTATGTTTATGGATCATTGCGAGCGCTTTACTCCCTTGGTTACTGAATGATGGCAGATGTTTGTTAAATAAGTGAACAGAATGAAGTGCATTTGCCTGGCTAGTGTGAGTGCATTAAGATATTTCCACTGAAAGATGCTCATGTCGATGAATCAATGTTGCCATGGCATCAGAGAATGAACATAATACATCAAGAGGCCATTCAAACATTGTATCTGTGCCAACTCTTTGAGAAAGTATCTCAGTGAGTCGCATTTCCCTCCTGTTTACCTGTAGCCCTGCATTTTATATCTCGTCAGGTAATGCCCTATTTCCGAAAGGGTTGGTGGCCACCAAGAACATATAATCACAGAACCCTACAGTGCAGAGAGAGGCCCTTCGGCCCATCGAGTCTGCACCGAACACAATCCCACCCAGGCCCTACCCCCATATCCCTACATATTATACCCACTAATCCCTCTAACCTACACATCCCTGGACACTAAGGGGCAATGTCTTAGTATGGCCAATCAACCTAACCCACACATCTTTGGACTGTGGGAGGAAACCAGAGCACCCGGAGGAAACCCACACAGACACGAGGAGAATGTGCAAACTCCACACAGACAGTGACCCGAGCCGGGATTTGAACCCAGGACCTTGGAGCTGTGAAGCAGCAGTGCTAACCCACTGTGCAGCGATGCTAACCAGTTAGTACAATGAAATATACTGGTTTATTTACAAGCAGATATATATAAAAAGTACTTTAATAATGTCAACCCTTCCAGCTCTTTAACATTTTTTAAAGTTAAAAGTTTTAAAGTTTATTTATTAGTGTCACAAGTGTAGGCTTACATTAACACTGCAATGAAGTTACTGTGAAAATCCCCTAGTTGTCACACTCGAACACCTGTTTGGATACACTGAGGGAGAATGTAGCACGGCCAATGCTCCTCACCAGCACGTCTTTCTGGATTAATCTGGATGCAAAAACCTGCGGTCTGCACCAAGATCCCTACGCTCTTTCTCCATTGGGCAATCAGGTCATATTACCCTCCTGCTGTACGTCCCCTTAAAGGGCCAGCTGCTGCACTATGGAAAGCCTCGATTGTAACAGGCCTCAGGTCAGGTTACTGTGTAAAAACAGTTCTTCTTCACATGGGCCACTTGTTCCTTTGTCAATCGCGATTATGTCTGTGCGGCCTGGTCCTCGCTCCTTCTCTCTAGTGCGAGCAGTTTCTCTCTATCTGGCTGATCTATCCTAATGTCAAACACCTCTGTCAAATCTCTTCTCAACCTCCTCTTTCCTGTGGAGGACAAGCCCCAGCTTCTCCGATCCATCCAGAAATTCCTCACCTCTGGACTGATCCTCATCCATCTCTGCTGCGCTCTCTCTAAAGCCTTCACATCCTCTCCCCAGTTCTGGCGTCAGGTCCCACAGGTTGGTGAGGAGGACCTTGCGGGGCTGAATGGCCTTCCCCAATGCCTTTGCTGATGCCAGATAATCTGCCTGGTTTTATTTTGATTTGAGCTTTGCACAGCAGATTGATATAATGGTGTGGTTTGCGAGGCCATTCCTGGGTGCAGGGAGAGTGGACTCACCACATGCTGTAGAACTAGTCATATATCGGCCAGACCAGGCAAGGGGGGGACGATTTCTCCCTGAAACAGCCATGAATGAACTATTTGGGTTTTTATAATGCCCTGATACTTCCCTGATCATGAATGTTGAAACCAGCTTTTAATGCCAGGTTGATTTAATTTACTGGGTTTAAACCCCCCAGTAACTATGGTGGGAATTATACTGATGTATTTTGGATCATTCGTCCAGTCCTCTGCATACTAGCTCATATAACCACAGTAATACAGTATTGTTTCGCACTCAGGATGGCAGTGTTACCTCTCAGATAAACAGTCTTACAGGGCCTCTTGTCATGTTTGATTTACAAAGAACAAAGAACAACACAGCACAGGAAACGGCCCAACGAGCCTGCGCCGCCCATTTTAACATTGTGAATTCCCTCTTCTACCTATGACCTTAGTCTACACCTATTGGACTCCACAATAAAGGAACCATAACCAGTTTGAGGGACGCCTAATTTCGGGACAATTTGTTAACACCAATCAGCCTAAGAGCACATCTTTGGGGTGTGGGAGGAAACCGGAGCACCCGGAGAAAACCCACGCAAGCACGGGGAGAATGCGCAAACTCCCACAGACACCGACCCAAATCCGTGTATCTGCACAGCAATCAGTGATAGTCACTGAGCTGTCGTGTTGCCCGTCAGTTGGTCCAGTTTAAGCGTACACTAACGACGTGAAGCACTAGGCAACTCTCGAAACAACATCCAAGAGCAGCCCTCGCATGACCCACCGCGTGTATGCCCCTTGTTGGACAACAAGGCGGGCCATTTCTACAGAGATGGGCCTGCCTCAGCCCATTACAACAAACACAGCTTAAGACACATCAACTTCCAACTTCAAATGGAGGGTTACATCAGGTAGGTGGTAAATGGTGCATATGGCTCATCCACTTACGTGACTGCACCAAATTTGCATGTAATCAACAAGTGTGACGTGACTGCGCCTTTAAGAAGGTATGTTCTCTGCAGTGGACAGCCCTGTTTCATTCATTGTGCCACTGAACTTCTAGAGTAGAGGTCCTTTTATTGCTACTAAAATGATACAATGGCCATTTTGCGTATTTTCAATCTGGGCCTGCCTAATGCAATGTCCTGGTGTTTGATGAGTTTTAGGACTCTTTTGGTTTGACTGGTGTGTGACGGACTGAGATGTCAAGGGTCTTTCACAGGGATGAGGCTAAGAATCACTTTCAATTGAGCTGGAAGCTGTTTGGAATCCAGACTGAAAGCAGTGTTTGTGTCTCTCTCCCTGGTATTGGAAAATCTGCTGGCTAGTTGGAAACAGTCTTTCTTGCCTCTCTGGAGTGAAAATTTTGCTGTCAATGGTTTGCTGGCTAAAAGCTTGAGGACAGCAGTGGCTCCATCTCTATCTTGAGGTGTGCGGGAAGTTACAGGATGGGGAAGTCAGCATTTTAATTCTCAACCCAAAGGACTAATTCATAGCAGGTGTTGTGAAGCTGCAAGATCCAGCATCATGTGAGCATACTTATTTTCTTTGCTAAACCTAGGATGGGTTATAGGATGTTTGTAAGAATGTTTCTTTAGTTGGAGCAGTACATTTAGCTATTAAGGTATAAACAATATCATGTTTTTTTCCTTGTTTGGAATTGGTAATTGCTAATTGTCTTATTATATGTATAAACTTTGTTTGATAAAAGCTCCCTAGTGGGTTATTTGAATCATACCTGGAGTGAAACGTCTTGGGTGGGATTCTCTCCCCAAAATTCTAAGTATCGAATTTGTGTAGAATCTGGAGTAAAACCTGCTGATTTTCCCAGCACGATTTTTAAAATGAATCTCCCACACTCTGTGCATCATAAAGTGCCATAGCATGAATCGTGTTAAAAAGCTGGGGATGGGGTCTATTCCCGCTGGGGAGGCAGACAGCACAGTGCTGAGCGGGCACTGTTCATGCGCCGATCTGTCAGCACCGAGATCGATGCACACACAGCAGCCCCACATTGCTGGCCTCCCAATTGCTGGCTATCTCGATCGTTTGCCAGCCTCATGACCCCTCCCATTGCTGGCCATGTGACCCCCCCCCCGACACCCGATCGCTGGTCTCCCAGATGTGTCCTGGCTAGCCAAGACCACTGCGCCCCCGATCCCTGGTCTCCTTCTCTCTTGGTCTCCTTCTCTCTTGGTCCCCCTCTCTCTTTCTCTTTGTGTCCCTCTCTCTGTGTCCCTCTATCTGTGTCCCTCTCTCTCTCTCTTTCTCTGTTTCTCTCTCTGTCTCTCTCACTCTATATCTCCCTCTTCTCTCTCGCAATGTCCCTCTCTCTTGGTCTCCCTCCCTCTGTCTCTCTTTCTCTCAGTCTCCCTCCCCATCACAGTCTCTCTCTCTGTCTTGCTTGGTCTCCATTTCTCTCTCAGTTTCCGTGCCCCCCACGTCTCTCTCTGTCTCTCTTTCCCTCTCTCTCAGTCTCCCCCTCTCAGTCTTTCTCTTTTTCTCTCTCTGCTTCCTCTCTCGGTCTCGGTCTCCATCTCTCTTGGTCCCCTTCTCTCTTTCTCTATCAGTCTCCCCCACTCTCTCTCTCTTTCAGTCTCCCCTTCTCTCTCGGTCTCTCTCTCTTTCTGTCTCTCTCGGTCTCTCTCTCTTTCTCTCTCTCTCGGTCTCTCTCTGTCTCGGCCAGTGAGACTTCAGTCCTGGACGGGCTAATAAGATGGAAATCCTCATTATAATAATTTATGCAGCTCTGTGACATGGTTTCTCCCTAGCCAAGTCCAAACTGGATCACTATCACTGTTTGCCGTGCAGATACAGGGACCCGGGTCGGATCTCCGACTTGGGTTGGTGTCTGTGGGAGTTTGCACATTCTCCCCGTACTTGCGTGGGTTTCCTCCGGATGCTCCGGTTTCCTCCCACACCCCAAAGATGCGCTCTTAGGCTGATTGGTGTTAACAAATTGTCCCTAAATTGGATCTCCCTTAATCTGGCGCACATATAATTCTCTAAATTTGCACGCCCTTTATTGTGGAGTCCCTGAGATGTAGACAAAAGTTGTAGGTAGGAGAAGGATTGGCATGAGGCACTCACTGAGTGTTAAAATGGGCGGTGCAGGCTTGTAGGGTCAAAGGGCCTGTTTCCTGTGCTGTGTTGTTCTTTGTTCATGTCTTAAAACAGATCACTAATTTTGTCAGAAGCTGTATCCGCTTACATCATCAACACTAAATCATAGAATCCCAACAGTACAGAAGGAGGCCATTTGGCCCATCGAGCCTGCACTAACCAAAATTCCACCCAAGCCCAATTCCTGTAACCTCATACATTTACCCTACTAATCCCCTTGATACTAAGTGCAACTTAGCATTGCCAATCTACCTTACCCTCTGCATATCTTTAGAGTGTGGGAGGAAACCGGAGCCCCCGGAGGAAACCCACGCAGACATGATGAGAATGTGCAAACTCCACACAGGCAGTGACCCGAGCTGGGAATCGAACCTGGGTCCCTGGTGCTGTGAGGCAGCAGTGCTAACCACTGTGCCACCGTGCTGCCCCAAATGGGGAACATTAACAGGAGGAGGCCACTCAGCGTCTTCTGATATTCATTTAGATCAAGTTACACAGGGGGAGGGGAACAGAGTTCCACGGATGATGAATCTGTGGGAGGTGGAAGAATTCCATGCGATGGGGAGTCCCTGTAGCCAGGGGATAGTCATGGAGTGGGGAGGGATTCCTTCAGGATTTAGGTGAGTCAGTGTGGGCATATACAATAGTCACCGAGAAGTTAGAAATGGTTTAAATCCCTAACTACTGATGTAACACAGTCAGAAACATCTAGGGTGGGATTTTCCAGTTGAAAGTCCTGTCCGAGGCCAACGGATCTTTGCATGGTCAATGTCCCGCCTGCTATGAATCCCATGGCAAGCTGGTCGGGAAAATTCAGTCTCTAAAATTTACAATTTAAATCATATTTTTGGATCTTTCTCGGCACAGGGCAAAAATAGAGTCATAGAGGCTTCAAGCATGGAAACAGGCCCCTTGGTCCAACTTATCCACGTTACACAGTTTTTACCACTAAGCTAACCCCAATTGCTCACATTTGGCCCATATCCCTCTATACCCATCTTACCCATGTCTAAATGCTTTTTAAAAGACAAAATTATACCCACCTCTACTCCTACCTCTGGCAGCTCGTTCCAGACACTCACCACCCTCTGTGTGAAAAAATTGCCCCTCTGGACACTTTTGTATCTCTCCCCTCTCACCTTAAACCTCCGCCCTCTAGTTTTAGACTCCCCCATCTTTTTGGAAAGATATTGACTATCTAGCTGATCTGTGCCCCTCATTATTTTATAGACCTCAATAAGATCACCCTAAGTCTGTTACACTCCAGAGAAAAAGGTCCCAGTCTATCCAGCCTCTCCTTATAACTCAAACCATCAAGCCCCGATAGTAAATCTTTTCTGCACTCTTTCTAGTTTAATAATATCCTTTCTATAATCGGGTGACTAGTTTGTACTTCTGGACAATTGTAGTGCAAACCTTACCTGAGAACCTCCGGGGTGGGGAGGGAGTGTGGGAACGCACCCCAGTGAGGCCTCAGAGTATCTCTAAGTTACACAGCCTTGGATCACAGAGACCCTTATCTACCCGATCTTAAACACCTTGAATAGATGATTCCATAACCTTTTGTTTTACACCCACAGGCGATTCGGTCCGCCTTGTTGGCCAACAAGGGGCATACACGCGGTGGGTCGTGCGAGGGCCGCTCTTGGATGTTCCTTCGAGAGCTGCCTAGTGCTTCACGTCGTTAGTGTACGCTTAAACTGGACCGACTGACGGGCAACACGACAGCTCAGTGACTATCACTGTTTGCTGTGCAGATACATGAATTTGGGCCGGTGTCTGTGGGAGTTTGCACATTCTCCCCGTGCTTGCGTGGGTTTTCCCCGGCTGCTCCGGTTTCCTCCCAAAAAGCGTGCTCTTAGGCTGATTGGTGTTAACAAATTGTCCCCTAAATTAGGCGTCCCTCAATCTGGTTATTGTGGAGTCCAATAGGCGTAGACAAAGGTCATAGGTAAAAGAGGGGACTCACAATGTTAAAATGGCGGCGTGGCCTTGTTGGGCCGAAGGGCCTGTTTCCCGTGCTGTGTTCTTTGTTGTTTGTTCTAAACTCGAAGGAGCATTTACAATTCTATGTGGAATTATGGCACAGTTTAACCCGTTGAGCCACAGAATCATTTTGGTGAATCTACTCGGTATTCCCCTAATATATTTTAGATAAATTAGCAAGAGGAACTGCTGATCCAGGTTAGATTCTATTCATTCAGAGTGGTTCATTTGGCGATGTTACTTCATGAGGAATTCCTGACTTTCCAGTTGGAAAATGTCCACTAGGTGATGAACCCACGTTGACAGAAGCTGACCGATGATAACCTTGTGTCCATTCCCCATTGTTCAGGTCCCGAGGTGAAGACTCACCGAGTGCCTCTCAACTCATAAAAAACTTTGAGCCTGAGAACACGCACTAATGATTCCTAAACGAGGCAAGATTCCATTAAAATTTCCGCATCTTGCACTCACTTTTGCTGACCCTGGTACATTTCAATTAACAAGATGTTACAGCAGCTTACATGGTAACTTTATAATCACTGAATAAATCGTGAAAATATTAAGCAGTAGAACATGCGGCAATTGTGATATAAACTGCAATTCCGACTTAATGAGAAGATTGCATTTTCATCCATAGATATCTCAAGCTTCTCCCCGTTCTGCAGTAATTCAGATAGAACGAACTCGGGGTGACAGGCAGCCTAGAGAAAATATACAGGCTAGTGTTTCCTGAACTGTCCTGAATTAGAGGAGAGCACACATCTAAAATACATCCTATCAGGAAATTCATAGAATCCCTACAGAGCAGGAAGAGGCCATTCAGCCCATCGAGTCTGCACCGACAACAATCCCACCCAAACCTTACCCCCATAACCCCACCTTGCTAATCACATTAACATGAAGGGGCAATTTAGCACGGCCAATTAATCTAACCGGCACACAGTTGGACTGTGGTAGGAAACTGGAGCACCCGGAGGAAACCAGCCTCCCATCCATTGACTCTGTCTACACTTCCCGCTGCCTTGGCAAAGCAGCCAGCATAATTAAGGACCCCAGGCACCCCGGACACTCTCTCTTCCACCTTCTCCCATCGGGAAAAAGATACAAAAGTCTGAGGTCACGTGCCAACCAACTGAAGAACAGCTTCTTCCCTGCTGCTGCCAGGGTTTGGAATGGACCTACCTTGCGTTAAGTTTCTCTACACCCTAGCTATGGCTGTAACACTACATTCTGCACTCTCTCATTTCCTTCTCTATGAACGGTATGTTTTGTCTGTATAGTGTGCAAGAAACAATACTTACGTTAATACATGTGACAATAATAAATCAAATCAAATCCAAACAGGGAACATGGAAACTCCACACAGACAGTCTCACCAAGGCTGAAACTGAACCCTGGTCCTTGGCAATGTGAGGTAGCATTGCTAACCACTGTGCTACCATGTCACCCTAAATTCGAATGAATAAAATCACCTCAAATCAATAGTATGCCATTATTTACATAAATTCATATTTCTGTTATCACTGTCCAAAATTGAATCCATCTATGAATGAACAATAACATGATAGAGTTGCACCAAGTTAACTGTACAATGATAAACAGTAAACATGCTTTCTGCCCCAGCACACAGTCGGTTTTACATTGCTGGACAAGTGGCTTGTAACATGGGCTTGCATGCATGACTGCATTGTCAGAGAATACAGCAGGATGTAGAAAATTGGGTGGAGAAATGGCAGATGGAATTTAATCCAGATAAATGCAAAGTGATGCATTTTGGTAGAACTAATGTAGGGGGGAGTTATACAATAAATGGCAGAACCATCACGAGTATAGAAACACAGAGGGACCTGGGTCCACAAATCCTTGAAGGTGGCAGCGCAGGTGGTGAAGGTGGTGAAGAAGGCACATGGCATGCTTGCCTTTATAGGATGGGGTATAGAGTATAAAAACTGGAGTCTGATGTTACAGCTATATAGAGCGTTGGTTAGGCCACATTTGGAGTACTATGTCCAGTTCTGGTCGCCACACTACCAGAAGGATGTGGAGGCTTTGGAGAGAGTGCAGAGGAGGTTTACCAGGATGTTGCCTGGTATGGAGGGTCTTAGCTATGAGGAAAGATTGGGTAGATTGGGGTTGTTCTTCCTGGAAAGATGGAGAATGAGGGGAGACCTAATAGAGGTGTACAAAATTATGAAGGGTATAGATAGGGTGAACAGTGGGAAGCTTTTTCCCAGGTCGGAGGTGACGGTCATGAAGGGTCACGGGCTCAAGGTGAGAGGGGCGAGGTATAACTCAGATATCAGAGGGACGTATTTTACACAGAGGGTGGTGGGGGCCTGGAATGCACTGCCAAGCAGGGTGGTGGAGGCAGACACACTGGGATCGTTTAAGACTTACCCGGATAGTCACATGAGCAGACTGGGAATGGAGGGATACAAACGAATGGTCTAGTTGGACCAATGAGTGGTGCAGGCTTGGCGGGCCGAAGGGCCTGTTTCCTGTGCTGTACTGTCCTTTGTACTTTGCAGGAATTAGGGAAAGGGGAGAGACACTGTTGGGGTGAGGGACCGAATGTCCGCAGCACAAAAAAAAGGCAACCGTATCTGAACGCTGCAATTTTTACCTGTGATTATTTGTTAACACTCTCAGAGAAGGCAGAAGCTTTAGCAACAGCCCTCAAACAGAACCGTCTCCCCTTCCGCAACCATCCTGTTTGATGCAGGATAACAGTTACGGTTTTGCGGACGAAATCTCTCTGTTGGCCGTATTACTCGCTTAAAGACGGAAGGAAAACTTCGAGGCAAGAGGTGAACTTCTGGTAAAGTTGCCAGCTTGAAGGAGTCACATTATTCAATTTTAATCATGGTAGTTACTGCAAAGTTGCCAATCCTCAGCAAGTTATTCACCAAAGCTTGGAATAGTAACGTATTGAAACCAAACGAATTGGTGCTCAAAGTTGCATTGAATTCAGTTAAACTCACTCAAGGGGAGGCGATGGCCTAATGGTATTGTCACTACACTGTTAATCCAGACACTCAGCTGAAACCTGGGTTCAAATACTGCCACGATGAATTCAATAATAAATAACTGGAACTAAGAATCTACCGATGACCATGAAACCGTTGCCGATTGTTGGAAAAACCTGTCCGGTTCCCGAATGCCCTTTAGGGAAGGAAATCTGCCGTCCTTACTCGGTTTGGCCTACAGATGACTCCAAACCCACAGCAATGTGGTTGACTCTCAGCTGCCCTCCAGGGGCAACTGGGGATGGGCAGTAAATGCTGGCACGCATGAACCACGAAGGAATAAAAAAAATTCAAACATTAAGGCGTTGTTGTTTTGTGAATGCAGAATCTCCTGTTAAAATATGAACAACATTTCCTGTAATGCATACATTAAGAACCCAGCAACTGTGATCAGTGGCACTTCTTAATGTATTTGTTCATTTTTGCAAACGCTGTCATATTCTGAGTAGCCGATTTGCAGCATTACGGCCGAGGTACACTGTGGAAAATTTACCACACAGATAGTTCATTCGGTGCGGTTCCCTTCCGAGAATAAATGATGGAGAGAAACGCACATGTTTTGTGGAAAGATGGTGCAGCAGATTGGATTCAGGCTGTTTAAATTGTCAGCATTACTGATATATTATTTCATTTGTACAGTATCAGATGCACACTTCTCGTAGCTGTCTGGTGCAATGTAGCTGCCCATTTGTACAAAACCGCGCTGTTAGTTTTTGGGATTGCTTACAGCATCTGGTGTAATTGTAGCGGGGAAAACAAGCCCTTAGTCAGGGGCTAGAGTTATTTTTCCATATTGTACTTGGCTCTTTCATTTGTTAGTTCCAAAGAGCGAAGCGCTGAAACGCAACGAAAATAACTTTAGGAATTTGCTCTATTATCCATCCAGAGCACAAAGGCGGAATTGAGGTGACATTTCCAATGCACTGTCCATTAAGGTGAATGAACTACACATTGTACACGTCCTGTGACCTTACATAGTCTTCATGCCAAGCTACTTCCCTCTACTCACCCCTGTGGCATCTCATACCGTCACATGCCACTCTGAGTCAAAAACGCATGAGTTTGAGACCTCACTCAGAGCCCAAGCATCCATTTATCTGCTGAAACTATTTCATCCGAGGGAACCAATTGCTTTATTTCCAGATTTGTCTCCTAGGATCTGTTTCTCAATGTTTATTTACACAGAGAAAGAGGATTCAAGTGTTTGCAGTTTCTGCTATTAATACTTTAAAAGTGTGCTTGATTGACAATTTTATTGGTCCGTAATGAAATTAGTTTTTCAGAATGTTGTGAATGTTTAAACAAAAACATTTTTGTCCATGATATTATTACTCTCAGATTCCCAAGTTCTTTGCAGAGTGTTTAATGGGTGAATGGGCAAGTATGTTCCATGGAATGAGGGGCCATGGGGTGGTGGGTGGAGGAGCAGATTGACATGGAGGGGGGCCATGGTGGGAGTCACAATCCAAGTTTGGAGATAGGGTTCCAGTGTTCCTAATTGTCAGGAGCATTCCCTTTGAAAGGCCATTCCCCCTGAGGGTCACTCCCTCTGATGTGCCACACCCTCTGGGGGTACTTCCTCTGGGGGGCACACTCTCTTTTAGGGGTGCTACATTGAGTGTTACTCTCTTTGGGTGTTGCCCCTGACCAGATGCTGGGCAACACGACAGCTCAGTGACTATCACTGTTTGCTGTGCAGACACATGGATTTGGGCTGGTGTCTGTGGGAGTTTGCGCATTCTCCCCGTGCTTGCGTGGGTTTTCTCCGGGCGCTCCGGTTTCCTCCCACACCCCAAAGATGTGCTCTTAGGCTGATTGGTGTAACAAATTGTCCCTAAATTAGTCTCCCGTCAATCTGGTTTCCAATGTGGAGTGCCATAAGCGTAGACATGGGTCACGGGTGGAAGAGGGAACTCACAATGTTAATTATCCCAGGGTCCTGAGACCATGACCTCTTGTTCTAGACCCCTCCACCCCCAGCCCAAGGAAACATCACCTCTACGTGCAGTCTGTCCAGCTCTGTCAGTATTTTATGTTTCAGTGAGATCCCCTCTCATTCTTATGTTTGTCTAAGCAAATTCAGAGGCAGAAAATAAACAGAGTGATGTCAATGGAAATCTGAAGTTATAAATAAATCTCTAAATGCTCAACAGGGCAGGCAGCATCTATAGAGGGAACAGATTTAATGGGCGAAACTCTGTGCTCTCACTAGTGCGAGCTTCGAGGCAGGAAAGGCATTTACTTAGCGTGTTAGCCCAAGGTTGGCCTTACCGCCATTGGCAATTGCGGCCTTGAAGTGGCCAACTAATTATGGGCCTCACCTCACTGTCTGACTGTGGGTAGGCCTGTCACCATTCAGTGTGCACAGGAGATGAACCCCAAAGTTTGGTACCTCCAGAAATTGGGGTTGGGCTTCCCACTCAGGGGTTTGGACATTGGCTGGGTGAAACTGTTTGGAGCTACCCCACTGGCCTGGCTTCTGATCCCCCCCCCCCGCTGCCATCTTGCCCCATGTTACATAACTGTGGCCTAGCTCGCTCTACAGATTGGTCCATACCTGCCCTTCTGCTGCCTTCCCGTTGAACGCACAAGCTGTTGGCTTCTGATTGGCCAACAACGATCACCAGGGAGTACCTCCAGTCCCTGGGGTCCTGATCCCAAAGGAAAAGCTGGCCTCGATATTGCCTGACTGGCATGTGATTCAGCCGGCCTTCCCATAAAGATGTAAGGTACACCTCTCACCAGCTTCCAACGCCACCCAACGTTCCGCCCAGAACTAACAGTTCTGCTTCTTCTTTTTACCTTCCACCCACAAGCCTTCCCTTTTAGAATTTACCCCCTCAACCCTCTTTCCCTGTCTCTAAGCTTGTTTAAAATCTAACGCCCACCGTCCTGACTGGGAAACATATCTCTGTTCCTTCACTAACGCTGGGTCAAAATCCTGGAACTCCCTCCCTAACAGCACGGTGGGTGTACTTACAACTCAGAGACTGCGGCAGATCAAGAGGGCAAGTTCTTAAGGGCCATTAGGAATGGGTAATACTTGTTGGCTTAGCCAGACATCTCATGAAAAAATTTAGAAAAAAGCTTTTGCAGTTCTGACAAAAGGTCGCCCTCCTGAAATTTTGGGTGGGATTTTTCAGCCAAGCTCACTCTGTGACTGGAAAATCCCACCCAAAGTCAATGGACCTTTGCACGGCCCATCCCCCACCTGCTACAGTTCCCGAGTTGGGAGAGACAGGGGAAATCCCCTTCTCTTTCTCTCTCTAAAGCCAATACCAGACTGGAAGAGTCTTTCCAGCGTTTTGTGTCTCTATATCAGATTTGCAGCGTCCGCAGTACTTTGCTTTTGACTTTCAGATTACTACCTCAGTGAGTCACCAAATAAAAACCTTTGAGGCTGAAAGCCTTGGAGAACGGACAGGTTAATATCCCCCACAGATAGTTCATTAGGGAAACCTGTCATAACAGAGAGGAGGTGATCTCGTCAGCTCCACGGGATTCGCTATCGAGGTGACTAAGATGCTCTGAATAAGAAAAGAAACAGAAAGAGATGAATTCCAGGGAATGAAGCACAAAGCCAGCAGATTATCAACAACTGGCTGAAAGGGAAATGTAAAATTCTAGATTAGGGTGGCACGGTAGCACAGTGGGTTAGCACTGCTCCGTCACAGCTCCAGGGTCCTGGGTTCGATTCCTGGCTCGGGTCACTGTCTGTGTGGAGTTTGCACATTCTCCTCGTGTCTGTGTGGGTTTCCTCCGGGTGCTCCGGTTTCCTCCCACAGTCCAAAGATGTGGAGGTTAGGTTGATTGGCCGTGCTAAGAAATTGCCCCTTAGTGTCCAGGGATGTGTAGGTTAGAGGGATTAGTGGGTATAATATGTAGGGATATGGGGGTAGGGCCTGGGTGGGATTGTGTTCGGTGCAGACTCGATGGGCTGAAGGGCCTCTTCCTGCACTGTAGGGTTCTATGATTCTATGAGTATAGACTTATAGGAAGAAGGCCTATAGTTCGTTAGCGTTTATTAACAGGGAGTTTGAGTTTAAGAGCCGTGGGGTGATGCTGCAACTATACCGGACATTGGTGAGACCACATTTGGAATATTGTGTTCAGTTCTGGTCACCTCACTATAAGAAGGATGTGGAAACATTGGAGAGAGTGCAGAGGAGATTTACCAGGATGCTGCCTGGTTTGGAGGGTAGGCCTTATGAGGAAAGGTTGAGGGAGCTGGGGCTTTTCTCTTTGGAGTGGAGGAGGATGAGAGGCGACTTAATAGAGGTTTATAAGATGATGAGGGGGATAGAGTGGACGTTCAGAGACTATTTCCTCGGGTGGATGTAGCTGTTACTAGGGGGCATGACTATAAGGTTCATGGTGGGAGATATAGGAGGGATGTCCGAGGTAGATTCTTCACTCAGAGAGTGGTTGGGGTGTGGAATGCACTGCCTGCTGTGATAGTGGGGTCGGACACTTTAGGAGCTTTCAAGTATGGCAGGTTCTGTTTGATGAAAATGGATGTGCTACGGGGTGGCATGGTGGCACAGTGGTTAGCGCCGCTGCCTCACAGCGCCAGGGACACGGGTTCAATTCCAGCCTTGGGTCACTGTCTGTCTGGAGTTTGCATGTCCTCCCCGTGTCTGCGTGGGTTTGCTCCGGTTTCCTCCCACGCTCCAAAGATTTGTGGGTTAGGTTGATTGGCCATGCTAAATTGCCCCTTTGTGTCGGGGAGACCAGTTAGGGTAAATGTGTGGGGATAGGGTCTCGGTGGGAATGTGGTCGGTACAGACTCGATGGGCGAAATGGCCTCCTTCTGTACTGTAGGAATTCTGATATAAATAACTAAAAGTGAATTTTGAGAGGGGTTTTAGACTTCAATATGCTAAATCACGATGATGTAGCCATAAACCAGCTGACTAGAATGTGGAGTATATTTTTAGATTTGCAGAGGGAGACCTTGGCTTTGTGTGCTGAGCTGTAACAATCAACAGCTAGTTGACAGCTCCGTTTAAATTCATTGACTTTGAATCATGACGTCTAAGAGACAGATTTTCTTCACGGACACAGGAGCCGGGGAAACTTCCCGGAATGGCAGAGACCCAGAACTGACATATTTCTGCTCTGGGAGGCAGGGTCAGGGCTCTGGAAGTAGTTCCGAGGCCACCATGGACAGCGTTGAGTCAGCCCTCACCCACACCTCCCTCGCCACCTTCAAGGCCCCTCATACTCCCATGTCATCTCCGTGTCACCTCACATGCTGCCTTTATGCCCCGTCATAGCCTCATACTTGGTCGTAAAGAAACTCTCATTTGTGTAACCCTTTCAAAAGTGTTAAATTTCCTTAAGTGGTCAATTTCCCTCAGTGGTCGGAAACAAACTACTTCTAGAACAAAGAACAACACAGCACGGGAAACAGGCCCTTCGGCCCAACGAGCCCGCGCCGCCATTTCAACATTGTGAGTCCCCTCTCCCGCCCATGACCCTTGTCTACGCTTATGGCACTCCACATTGGAAACCAGATTGAGGGGAGACTAATTTAGGGACAATTTGTTACACCAATCAGCCTAAGAGCACAAGAGTGACTTCTATTCAGTAATCACATTTTTGGGCGGGATTTTCTGGTTGTGCTCACCCCAAAATCCTGCCCAAGGTCAACAGACTTTTGCAAATTTCCCCCCACCCCCACCCACTATGATTCCCGTGACAGAAAATCCCCCCCCTTAAATCCTTTAATAGCCTCTTAACGCTATCAATAAAAAGGTGAACTCAACTCTTTGCTCAGAGAAGCGTTTATGAGCATTTGAAACTCAGCAATGCATTCCTAATAGGCTCAGCTATGAGACAAATTATTGGCAAATGTTAACAATAAAGTCAGGAACAGATGGAATTTTTTTATATGAGCTATACCAGATGGCCTGTCAAGCAACAGTATGGATCTGCTCTTTCACTCTAACTGAAAACCTTTTTATTTTTCATATGTAAAGGTTCGGGGATTTAAATAACTTCAGATCATGATACTTACACAGGTCTTATCCATCCTTCACAAGCATTTATACCTCTTCCATAAATTTGTGACTCCCGCCTGGTGGATTACCCACCTTGGAAAACCCACTCTTGGGTCTGCTTGAACTCAGCATTATATGCGAATAGCAGTTTTCCTGCCTGACTGATTCATACCCTGCCCCCCTTTCCCCTGGCAAAAATGCCATCTGCTGGAAATGGTGGTGGGGATTTTGCCAGTGGGCAACTGAGTAACTGATTGGCATACCTCCCAGAAACAGAGGACATGAACGGACTCTTGAGAGGGATGAAAGCACACTTCAAACGAAGGAGCTTCTCGGCGTGGATCAATGCTGACTCCAGCCTAACACCTTAGCTCAAGAAGACTGAAGTCAACAGTTTTAGGTGGTACAAGACTTTTTAAATATAGAACTTTGACTCTGGTGATGTAAATGCTGATGGTGGCACAGTGGTTAGCACTGCTGCCTCACAGCACCAAGCACCCAGGTTCGATTCCCAGCTTGGGTCACAGTCTGTGTTGAGTTTCTCCCCTTATCTGCGTGGATTTCCTCCAGGTGCTCCGGTTTCCTCCCACAGTCTGAAAGACGTGCTGGTTAGGAGCATTGACCCGAACTGGAGAGTGGCGACTAGGGGAATTTCACAGTAACTTCATTGCAGTGTTAATGTATGCCTTACTTGTGACTAATAAATAAACTTTCAATAGAATGTTAATTGGTATCTGCGGTTGAACTGGTTGGTGTATTGGGTTACCAAATCAAGGTTAAAAACTTGATTTAGTTCGTTGGGATGTGCTGGAGGTTACTAACAAAAATAACCTGGGCCGTTCCTGCACCAGGCCTCCCCACACTCCACAATCACACTGTCTGATCCCACAACCCCCAACCTGGGCGGTTTACACTGCTGAAGGCGCTCCGGCATGACCTGGAGGCTTCAACCTGGCGAGGTGCACCCAGATGCCCAGTTAACGCCCTGCCTTTGGAATTTAATTGAGTGGGGGGAGAGGTGGGTTGGAAACAGCAGGGGCTCCCTTGCCCCCAGAGTGGGAGAGGGTATGAGGGGGATGGCAGTGGAGGTTGGACACAACAGGGGCTCCCTTGCCCCCAGAGCGGGAGAGGGTATGAGGGGGATGGCAGTGGAGGTTGGAAACAGCAGGGGCTCCCTTGCCCCCAGAGTGGGAGAGGGTATGAGGGGGATGGCAGTGGAGGTTGGAAACAGCAGGGGCTCCCTTGCCCCCAGACTGGGAGAGAGGGTGAGGGGGATGATGGTGGGAGTCAGTCGGTGCTCTCCCCTTGGTTGGTCACCAAAGATCAAAATGAATTCCGAAGTGAGTGGATCTGCAGGCTGCGTAATGAACAACATTGAGATGAATAGCTTCAAAGCTTGGACTCTTTTCTCCACCCACCACTCCATTTCCATTTATTTTATTTCATTTCTTTTTATCTTGTTAATCCATTTTTAGTACTTAATCATAGAATCATGGAATCATAGAACCCTATAGTGCAGAAAGAGGCCATTCGGCCCATCGAGTCTGCACCGAACACAATCCCATCCAGGCCCTACCCCCATATCCCTACATATTTATACCCACTAATCTACACATCTCTGGACACTAAGGGGCAATTTCTTAGCACGGCCAATCAACCTAACCCGCACATCTTTGGACTGTGGGAGGAAACCCGAGCACCCGGAGGAAACCCACGCAGACACGAGGAGAATGTGCAAACTCCACACAGACAGTGACCCAAGTCGGGAATTGAACTCAGGCCCCTGGAGCTGTGAAGAAACAGTGCTAACCACTGTGCTACTGTGCCGCCCACGGTATGTTCTTCTTCTTTTTAAATTTAATTTCTTCCATCATTTCAATTGTCCACTTCTACATCTTGTTTCCATCTTGTCCCCTCTCTTCCCCTTTGCCCCCACATTCCATTGGAGCCCAAGTCCAGATGCCTCAGGTTCTCCTTTGACCCTGTGCACCTTTGTTTTATCATTTACACATTCCATTCTCTTGATGGGCTGCTATTAGCACCATTCTCAGCCTTTACTACTACCATTTAATTTACAAGATGGCGGCGCGGGCTCATTGGGCCGAAGGGCCTGTTTCCTGTGCTGTGTTGTTCTTTGTTCTATGCTCTTTATTCCCCTTGTCTTTCTGTCTTTGACACTTTGGTCAATTATCCCCACCCCAGCCCCTACACTATAAATCCCATCCTATTTTCTTTGTCTTCTGCTTCAGGGAAACAAGGACGTGGAGGCTTTGGAGAGAGTGCAGAGGAGGTTTACCAGGATGTTGCGTGGTATAGAAGGTCTTAGCTATGAGGAGAGACTGGGGTTGTTCTCCCTGGAAAGACAGAGAATGAGGGGAGACCTAATAGAGGTGTATAAAATTATGAAGAGTATAGATAGAGTGAACAGTGGGAAGCTTTTTCCCAGGTCGGAGGTGGCGATCACGAGGGATCACAGGCTGAAGGTGAGGGGGGGGCGAGGTTTAACTCAGAAATCAGAGGGACATTTTTTACACAGAGGGTGGTGGGGGCCTGGAATGCGCTGCCAAGTAGGGTGGTGGAGGCAGACACACTGGGATCGCTTAAGACTTACCCGGATAGTCACATGAACAGACTGGGAATGGAGGGATACAGAAGAATGGTCTAGTTGGACCAATGAGTGGTGCATGCTTGGAGGGCCGAAGGGCCTGTTTCCTGTGCTGTACTGTTCTTTGTTCTTTGTCTTATTGGCTCTACTCTCTCCTCACAGATGCTGTCAGACCTGCCGAGATTTTCCAGCACTTTCCTGTTTCCGTTTCACAATCCAGCATCCGCAGTATTTTGCTTTTATAAAATATTACGCGTGAATAACAAGGTTTGGTGGATTTATTATCTGCGACAGTAGTTGCAACTTCCGCAGTATATTTGGCCAATATTCTGAGATGAAAAGGAATGGGTGGAATATTTGCAAGATGAGCTTCTGAAGACAAAGATTTGCAGTTGACTTGATACATATAAAAATAACATTCTGAGAGAGTTAGATGGTGCAGACGATGGACTGATGGTAATATCACTCGACTATTAATCCAGAAACTTAGTTAATGTTCTGGGTACCTGGTATCGAATCCTATCATGATGGAAAATCACTCCAAGAAAAAGCATTTGGAATTCAGAATTTACTGATGATTATGAAACCATTAACAATTGTCAAGAAAAACCTGTCTGGTTCCTTCCAGGAAGGAAATCTGCCATCCTTACCTGGTCTGGTCTAGATGTGACTCCAGACCCACAGGTTGACATATAGCTGCCCTATGCAAAACTAGGGATGGGCAATAAATGCTATCCATGTGCTGATAGCATTTGAGGGAGCTCGGTCTCTTCTCCCTGGAGAGACGAAGGTTGAGAGGCGACCTGATAGAGGTTTATAAGATGTTGAGAGGTATAGATAGGGTGGATTCTCGGAGGCTATTTCCCAGGGCTGAAATGGTCGCTACAAGAGGTTTAAGGTGCTGGGGAGTACTGTGTGCAGTTTTGGGCGCCGCACCTGCGCAAAGATATTTTGGCCTTGGAGGGAGTGCAGAGGAGGTTTACTAGGCTGATGCCGGAGTTGAGGGGGTTGAACTATGAGGAGAGGCTGAATAAACTAGGCTTGTACTTGTTGGAGTTTAGAAGAATGAGGGGAGATCTCATTGAGACGTATAAGATGATGAATGGGATGGATAGGATAGAAGTGGAGAGACTCTTCCCGCTCAAAAAAGACAGTAGGACTAGGGGGCACAGCCTCAAGATAAAGGGGGGGCAGTTTAGAACGGAGTTGAGGAGGAACTTCTTCACTCAAAGGGTGGTGAATCTCTGGAATTCTCTACCCGTTGAAGTGGTGGAGGCTGCCTCGCTAAATATTTTCAAGAAGCGGGTTGATGGGTTTTTGATAAGAGAGGGGATTAAGGGTTATGGGGAGAAAGCGGGAAAGTGGAACTGAGCCACGACAGATCAGCCATGATCTTATTGAATGGCGGGGCAGGCTCGAAGGGCTAGATGGCCTACTCCTGCTCCTATTTCTTATGTTCTTATGTTCTTATGAGTAGGTACAGAGGAGATGTCAGGGGTAAGTTTTTCACTCAGAGGGTGGTGAGTGAGTGGAATCGGCTGCCCTCGGGGGTGGTGGAGGCAAACTCGCTGGGGTCTTTTAAAAGACTTCTGGATGAGTATGTGGGATCTAATGGCATTGGGAGTTACAGATAGTTCTATGACCTGGTAGGTATGGATGTGATCGGCGCAACTTGTGGGCCGAAGGGCCTGTTTGTGCTGTAGTGTTCTATGTTCTATGTCCCATGAATGAATGAGTAAAAAAGCAAGATAGGTGAGTCTTCCTCCCTCATTTCCCTATCACCGCAGGGAGAACAAGACTGAAAGGCACCCACAATGCTGGCTGTATAATAGACACAGCAATGCGTTTGTAGAGGTAACGCTGCAACTGAGGGCCTTTTCCTACTCCCTCCTGATGCCCTTGTTAGAGCTGGAGGGTCAGAATGAACGAGGAGTGACAGCTAACCCCGTTTCGCCCCCCCCCCCGCCACCTGTCCCAGCCTAGGAGAGGTCATCGATGGTCAATGTTTATAGACCACTCGATTTCCGATGTTCTGCAGCTGCATCTGTCTATAAATAGCAGGCAATAAAAGTCCTCATTAAATTGCCAGATGAACAATTTTTCTACTACCTACTAAAAATGTATAGATAGTGGCAGAAAGATGCTGACTTTATCAGGTATCTAAATTGAATAAAGATAGGAGCCATTATGTGGTGCCAGAATTGGAATTAATTCCATTAATTTATTCACTAATTGGTAGACTAAAAAGGAAAGAGTAATAAATTACCACAAAGGTAAGCCCCCGATGAATACAAAATAATTAATGAGCAGTGTACTAAGTAAACTATTTTTTAACCCAGCTAATATTAGAATATGTGGATACAGTTTCTGAAGGACAAGTGTTTGCCCTTTACTGAAACTAGATGGATCACGGAGCCATTATTAAAATCAACATCCTTGTTAAGTCACTGTTTAAGAATGGAGAATGAGTGTCGTAAATGTACAGGTAGGGAATTAGCGCTATCTGACCCGTCAGTGTGTGTTCAGGCCATCAGTACCACAGGTAAGATAGCTGAGCCATAGAACATTCCAGCGCAGTACAGGCCCTTTGGCCCTCGATGTTGCGCCGACCAGTGGAACCAATCTAATGACCCTCTAACCTAAACTATTCCAATGTTATCCATATGCCTATCCACTGACCATTTGAACGCCCTTAAAGTTGGCGAGGCCACAACTGCTGCAGGCAGGGCATTCCACACCCTTACTACCCTCTGAGTAAAGAACCTACCTCTGACATCCGTCCTACAATTATCACCCCTTAATTTAAAGCTACGTCCCCTCGTGTTAGCCATCACCATCCGAGGTAAAAGGCTCTCACTGTCCACCCTATCCAATCCTCTGATCATCTTGTATGCCTCGATTAGGTCACCTCGTAACCTTCTTCTCTCTAACGAAAACAGCCTCAAGTCCCTCAGCCTTTCCTTATAGGACCTTCCCACCATACCAGGCAACATCCTGGTAAACCTCCTCTGCACCCTTTCCAATGCCTCCACATCTTTCTTATAATGCGGCGACCAGAACTGTACGCAATACTCCAAGTGCGGCCGCACCAGAGTTTCGTACAGTTGCAACATGACCTCACGGCTCCGAAATTCAATCCCTCTACCAATAAAAACCAGTCCCACTCCATTTTGACAGCTCAGTATTGTACTACACTCGATTACATGAGTCTGTTGATGCTCACTTCACTTGATTGATTAAGCCTGGGTGTGGACACAGAGAGAAGCGAACAAAAGTTATAGAAAGAGCTGGAGGCCAAAGCTGAAACACGGAGTAGTCATTTCAAAATGCCGTGGATAGAAAAACCTTGTACATCTGGGAATGAGTATCGCGCTGAGATATGAAATGTACAACAAGCGGTGTTGTCAGCTGGGACGGGAAAGAGTGGGGGAAATAAAAATAAAATTTAGTGGGATAACTAATTTGCAAAACAAACACAAAAAAAAAATGTAGCTCTGGGGAATTGGTTCCTCACAATGAGGTTCTTTTATATCTGATTCCGCTGACTGAATTGCATTGGAGTTTGAGATGTTTGAGCATCGAACCTGCTCGGTTTCCGTTGCCTCACTGGAATCACTGTACTCAGCACACCACAGGAGGCACACCACAGCCATTTGATATGCTTTTACCCAGTGGGAACCTTCCACTTACTATTGCTGAGATGCAGTTAAGGCTTTAGATGAGCTGTCGGGTGAATTAAAAGGATGCGTCAACGTTGGCTCGATAGACAAAGATGATGATAACAGCCGGGAGTTGTTGAGTGGTTTAACACACACTTCGACTCAAGCAGGGAGCGTGTATAACGTCACAACAGAACTTGTCGTTAGTGTGTGCCTAAACTGGACAAGATACTGGGCAACACGACAGCTCAGTGACTATCGCTGATTGCTGTGCAGATACATGGATTTGGGTCGGTGTCTGTGGGAGTTTGCGCATCCTCCCCGTGCTTGCGTGGGTTTTCTCCGGGCGCTCCGGTTTCCTCCCACACCCCCAAAGATGTACTCTTAGGCTGATTGGTGTAACAAATTGCCCCTCAATTAGTCTCCCCTCAATCTGGTTTCCAATGTGGAGTGCCATAAGCGTAGACAAGGGTCATGGAGGGGGAGAGGGGACTCACAATGTTAAAATGGCGGTGCGGGCTCGTTGGGCCAAAGGGCCTGTTTCCTGTGCTGTGTTGTTCTTTGTTTTGAAGGTCCGGCAGCATCTGTGAGGAGAGAAAAGAGCTGACGTTTGGAGTCTCGGTGACCCTTTGTCGGAACCCTTGGTCATTTGGAGGCTGTTCTTTTCAATGATAGGTGTTGAAATTATGACAGGCGGGTTTGAAGGAAATTGGGCTTTTAATTCCTCGAATAATATCGAGAGGATGTAAACCTGCTTCAGAGAGAACCGCTCCAATTCATATTTTCATATACTATGAATATAAACAACAGACAAGATTTGTGCTTAACTTTCGGTCCACCTTGTTGTCCAACGAGGGGCATACACGCGGTGGGTCGTACGAGGCCTGCTCTTGGATGTTGTTTCGAGAGTTGCCCAATGCTTCACGTCGTTAGTGTGCGCTTAAACTGGTCCAACTGACGGGCACCTCGACAGCTCAGTGACTATCACTGTTTGCTGTGCAGATACATGGATTTGGGCCGGTGTCTGTGGGAGTTTGCACATTCTCCCCGTGCTTGCGTGGGTTTTCTCCGGGTGCTCCGGTTTCCTCCCACACCCCCAAAGATGTGCTATCAGGCTGATTGGTGTAACAAATTGTCCCTAAATTAGTTTTCCATCAATGTGGAATGCCATGAGCATAGACAAGGGTCATGGGTGGAGGGGGGGACTCAATGTTAAAATGACGGCATGGGCTCGTTGGGCCGAAGGGCCTGTTTCCTGTGTTGTGTTGTTCTTTGTTCTTTTTTGTTGTTAATTTAAGCTTGCAATAACTCAGCCCAAATAATGGTCACTGGCTATCTTGATGTCATCTGCAAACTTACTAACCATGCCTCCTAAATTTTCATCCAAATCATTAGTGTAAATAACAAACGACAGTGGATCCAGCACCGATCCCTGGTAACAGGCCTCCTGTTTGTCCAATTCTACATGTGACCAGATCTCAGATTGATTAGAGATGTTCAGGTGAATTATCCATTGGGATATTTACTGGAAATTTCACAAGTCTTTGGACAAGGTTATGTTAATTAATTGGCTTTGATCAAAGTCATAATCGGAAAGATTCAAGCTAAGTACAGACCTCCCTCTCTCACTTCCTCTACATAACGGTCTATTCCAGAATCATTCATACGCATTAAGTAAAAGCGCTTATTGTGTATATTTCCATGTGGTTCCTATTCATTGCATATGATAGGGGGGGTGATGTTCTACTTCAGCATGAAGGTGAACCATTTCCACATTACTACACAACAGGACAGCACGGTGGCACAGTGGTTAGCGCTGCTGCCTCACAGCTCCAGAGACCCGGGTTCAATTCCTCAGGTCTGTGCGGTGTTTACACGTTCTCCCCGTATCTGCGTGGGTTTCCCCCCGGATGCTCCGGTTTCCTCCCGCACTCCAAAGATGTGCGCGTTAGGTGGATTGGCCATGCTAAATTTCTCCTTCGTGTCAGGGAGGATTAGTGGGTGCATTTGGGGATAGAGCCTGGGTGAGATTGTGACAAGGGAATGAAGAGTTATGGGGAGAAAGCGGGAAAGTGGAACTGATCCACTTCAGATCAGCCGCGATCTTATTGAATGGCGGGGCAGGCTCGAAGGGCTAGATGGCCTACTCCTGCATTGCAGGGATTCTATGATTCTAATGTACCAAGATGCCATTTATTGAGTTAAGGTGAAAATTACCCCAGATAACACAGTTGTGGAGTCTCATCTGAGAATGATATCCAATTTATAACAAGTTTACAATAACAGTAAAACACATAAAATGGAATATTCCAGAATGATGAATGCTGCGCGCAGGCTTTATTGAAACCAATTTCACAACTTAGTGTGGTATGAATTGTACTCTTGATGTTCAGGTTGTTAAGTCACTGCCATAAAACTAGACAGCAGTAGCGATCCAACCTCCTCTCTGTCACAGCCGATCCGACTGTTTGTCACTGGTATAGATATCAATCAGAAAGTTTCTCCAAGGAAGTTCCAACTTCCCATGAAATGAACTATTGCAGGTTTTATTGTTTGTTGGAGCTCCAGCCAACGCTGCCTTCGCCTCTTCCCTGATCCAGCGCTTTTCCAATCAGTGGCCTGCCCTCTGGACATCTGCTGAAGATCAGTCGGAGGTTCCGTTCAATTTCTAGGATTTATGTCCCTGAGATCTGTCACACAGAGCTCTGACCTTCCGGCATTTCTGTAAATGAAGCCCAGGAAATAGACGGAGAAAAGAGAGAAAAAGCACTGGGCACTGACGGAGCTGGGGGGGGAATGAAACAAAATGAGCAACTGGTGATAACTTGGCGAATTTGGTCAGGATATCCGTCTCCGCGGTGCTGGTGGTCAAGGACTGCTTGTGGTCAGAATTGGAGATGTGGAGGGGCAGCTCCAACCTAGTTCGGGCATGGTTTGTGCTAATTGCTATCTTATTATTAGGGCGGCACAGTAGCACAGTGGTTAGCACTGCTGCTTCACAGCTCCTGGGTTCGATTCCCGGCTCGGGTCACTGTCTGTGTTGAGTTTGCACATTCTCCTCGTGTCTGCGTGGGTTTCCTCTGGTTTCCTCCCACAGTCCAAAGATGTGCGGGTTGGGTTGATTGGCTATGCTAAAAATTTGCACCTTAGTGTCCTGAGATGGGTAGGTTAGAGGGATTAGTGGGTAAAGTATGTGGGGATATGGGACTAGGGTGGTCAGTGCAGACTCGATGGGCTGAAGGGCCTCTTTCTGCACTGTAGGGATTCTATTAAGGGTGTTTCACATGAGTCTTCTGTGTGTGAGTTGGAATTATACAGATTGGGCAGGCTGCAATGTCAACAAGGCATGTAGAATAGTCATCTGGACTCGAAACGTTGACTCTATTCTCCCCCTCACAGATGCTGCCAGACCTGCTGAGATTTTCCTGTTTTTTCTCAGATTCCAGCATCCGCAGTATCTTACCTTAATTTCGGCTGAATATTATATTTATCCGGCCACATTTCTGCTATAAGAAGGATGCAATGTGCTTACTGATTATTGCAGGAAGCACAAAATACTTCCAGTGATAATAATTCTAATGATACATTGGAAAGTTACAGCACAGCAGGAGGCCATTTGGCCAATCTTGTCCATGTCAGCCCGAGGACATCCAGGTGCCTTTTCTAATCCCACCCTCCTTCACCCAGCCCGTAGCCCTGTAGCTTACAGCACTTAAGGTGCAGATCCAAGTACTTCTTAGAAGAGTTTAGGGTCTCTGTCTCCACCACCAACCCAGGTAGCGAATTCCAGACACCCACCACCCTCTGCGTAAAAAAGTTCTTCCTCGTGTCTACACCCACTGCCACTTGTCTTGAATCTGTGTCCCCTGGTTCTAGAATTCTCCGTCAAGGCAAACTATTTTATCCTGTCCATGCTATCTCGTTCCCTCATAATTTTCTACACCTTAATCAAGTAATTCATCTTTGATGAGTGCGGTTCTAAGGGGTAAGTTCTGGAACATTGAACAAAGAACAACACAGCACGGGAAACAGGCCCTTCGGCCCAACGAGCCCGTGCCGCCATTTTAACATCACGAGTGCCCTCCTCTACCCATGACCTTTGTCTACACCTATTGGGGAAGATTGAGGGAAGACTAATTTAGGGACAATTTGTTACACCAATCAGCCTATGAGCACATCTTTGGGGTGTGGGAGGAAACCGGAGCACCAGGAGAAAACCCATGCAAACACGGGGAGAATGTGCAAACTCCCGCAGACACTGGCCCAAATCCATGTATCTGCACAGCAAACAGTGACTGTCGTGTTGCCGTATCAATACACTTTTTGAAACAGTGGTGTTAAAATTAGGATGATTGAATGATCGTTAAGTTCAGGGGGTATTAACGTAGGTCAAATTTTGAAAGTTCCCTTGGAGTTTTGGGGAGTTGTTCTGAAGGCTTTATTACAGAAAAGCTGCCAGGCCCAATCTTCCCCCCCAAAAAGGTCACCTCCATCCCCTGACCTCACCCTTTAGTTAAGCTCCCTGCAACTTGGGCACAGCTCGGCAAAGGCCAGTGTTTGGCAGGCACAGGCAGGAACTGACCGAGACCACTCACTGTCTAATCATGGAGTGCTGATAATCCTCTCATTGTGTGGCCAGCCGCGGCCAGTTCTGTTCAACGGGACACGGGCTTGCAAAGTTCCCTGGATAAATGAGAGAATTCCAATCTCACTGACAGGTAATCTGCAAATCCCACTAATGAGCCTAACTAGCTGGTCAATCATTAATAGAGCTGTAAAGCTTCATGAGGATTGACAGGTCCAAGTGTGATTGAATTGAATTGAATTATTATTGTCATATGTAAAGTAAAGTTTATTTATTAGTCACAAGTAGGCTTACATTAACATTGCAATGAAGTTACCATGAAAATCCCCTAGTCACCACACTCTGGCGCCTGTTCGGGTACACTGAGGGAGAATTTAGCACGGCCAATGCACCCTAACCAGCATGTCTTTCAGACTGGGGGATGAAACCGGAGCATCTGGAGGGAACCCATGCAGACACAGCACGGTGGCACAGTGGTTAGCACTGCTGCCTCACAGGGCCAGGGACCCGGGTTCAATTCTGGCCTTGTGTCACTCTCTAGATGGAGTCTGCACATTCACCCAGTGTCGGCGTGGATTTCCTCCGGGTGCTCCGACTTCCTCCCGCACTCAAAATGTACATGTCAATCGGTCAAACCAGGTTGGCCAAGGCAGCCTTGAGCAGGAGTTCATAGAATGTATCCGCGGTAGCTTCCGTGAACAGTATGTAATGGAACCTATGAGGGAGCAAGCTATCCTAGATCTGGTCCTGTGTAACGAGACAGGAATAATTAATGATCTTACAGTTAGGGCTCCTCTTGGAAGAAGCGATTAGTGGATGGTTGAACTTAAAATACAGATGGAGCGTGAGATGGTAAAATCCAATACCAACAACTTGTGCTTAAACAAAGGAGACTACAAAGGGATGAGGGAGGCATTGGCTCAGGGAGACTGGGAGCAAAAACTTTGTGGTGGGACAATTGAGGAACAGTGGAGGACTTTCAAGTGATCTTTCATAGTGCTCAGTAAAAGTATACACCAGCGATAAGGAAGGACTGTTGGAAAAGAGATAATCAGCCATGGATATCTAAGGAAATAAAGGAGGGTATCAAAATGAAAGAAAATGCATAAAAAGTGGCAAAGATTAGTGGGAACCTAAGGATTGGGAAATCCTCAAAGATCAACAGAAAACCATGCTAAAAGAAAGTAAGATGGATTATGAGAATAAACTAGCTCAGAATATAAAACCAGAGAGCAAAAGTTTCTACAAATATACGAAACGAAAAAGAGTGGCGAAAGTAAATATCGGTCCTTTAGTGGAAGAGAAGGGGGATGTAATAACTGGAAATGAGAAAATGGCTGAGGCACTGAACAGGTATTTTGTGTCGGTCTTCACAGTGGAAGATACAAAAAAAATGCCAAAAATTAAAGACAGGAAGGCAGGTGAGGACCCAGAAACTATCTTTATCACGAAAGAGGTAACATTGGGCAAGCTAATGGGGCTAAAGGGAGACAAGTCTCCTGGTCCTGTGCATCCCAGGATACTAAAAGAGATGGCGGGGGAAATAACAAATGCACTCGTGGTAATTTACCAAAATTCGCTGGACTCTGGGGTAGTTCCCGTAGATTGGAAAATAGCAAATGTGATGCCACTGTTTAAAAAAGGAGGTAGACAAAAGGCGGGTAACTATAGGCTGGTTAGCTTAACTTCTGTAGTTGGGAAAATGCTTGAATCTATCATCAAGGAAGAAATAGCAAAACATCTGGATATAAATTGTCTCATTGGTAAGATGCAGCATGGGTTCATGAAGAGAAGGTTTGACTAATTTGGTGGAATTCTTTGGGAACATTACATGCACAGTGGACAATGGGGAACCTGTGGATGTGGTGTATCTGGATTTCCAGAAGACATTTGACAAGGTGCCACACCAAAGACTGCTACATAAGATAAAGGCGCACAGTGTTACGGGTAATATATTAGCATGGTTAGAGGATTGGCTAACTAACAAAAAGCAAAGAGTGGGGGTAAATGGGTGTTTTTCTGGTTGGCGATCAGTGGCTAGTGGTGTGTCTCAGGGATCAGTGTTGGGACTGTAATAGTTTATGATTTGCATAGATGATTTGGAGTTGGGGACCAAGTGTAGTGGGTCAAAATTCGCAGATGACACTAAGATGGGTGCCAGAACAAAGTGTACAGAGGATGCTGAAAGTCTGCAAAGGGATATAGATAGTATAAGTGAGTGGGCGAGGGTCTGGCAGATGGAGTACAATGTTGGTAAATGTGAAATCATCCATTTTGGTCGGAATAACAGCAAAGTGGACTATTATTTAAATGGCATAGAACAATGATGTGCAGAGGGATCTGGGTGTCCTTGTGCAGGAATCTCAAGGAGTTGGTTTGCAGGTACAGCAGGAAATTAAGAAGGCAAATGGAATTTTGTCCTTCATTGCTAGAGGGATGGAGTTTAAAAACAGCGAGGTTATGCTGCAGCTGTATAAGGTGCTGGTGAGGCCACACTCGGAGTACTGTGTACAGTTTTGGTCTCCTTACTTGAGAAAGGATATACTGGCACTGGAGGGGGTGCAGAGGAGATTCACTAGGCTGATTCCGGAGTTGAGAGGATTGGCTTCTGAGGGGAGACTGAGTAGACTGGGACTATACTCATTGGAATTCAGAAGAATGAGGGAAGAACTTATAGAAACATATAAGATTATGAAGGGAATAGATAAGATAGAAGCAGGGAAGTTGTTTCCACTGGCGGGTGAAACTAGAACTAGTGGCATGGCCTCAAAACAAGGAGATTTAGGACTGAGTTGAGGAGGAACTTCTTCACACAAAGGGTTGTGAATCTGTGGAATTCCCTGCCCAGTTGAGGCTCCCTCATTGAATGTTTTTAAGGCAAGGATAGATAGATTTTTGAACAGTAAAGGAAATAAGGGTTATGGTGAGCGGGTGGGTAAGTGGAGCTGAGTCCACAAAAAGATCAGCCATGATGTTATTAGATGACGGAGCAGGGGCCAGATGGCCTACTCCTGTTCCCAGTTCTTATGTGCGTGAAAGGTGGATTGGCAATGCTCCATTGCCCCTTAATGTTGGGGGATCAGCAAGACAAGTACATGGGGTTATGGCGATATGGCATGGATGGAGATTGTTGATGGTTCAGGCTTGGTGGGCGGAATGACTTCCTTCTGCATTGTTGGGATTCTTGAGATGGGGAGAATGTGCAGACGGTGCACCGACAGTGACCCAAGCCGGGAATCGAATCCGGGTCCCTGGTGCTGTGAGGCAGCAGTGCTAACCACTGTGCCACCCATGTCACTAGTTGGCCAACTACTAATAGAGCCCTAATGATGTGCGAGGATTGCCAGGCCCAGGATACAGGTGTGATTGAACTGATTTGAATTGAATTGATTTATTATTGTCATACATATTGGGATAGAGTGAAAAGTAATCTTTCTTGCACGCTATACAGACAAAGCATACCGTACATAGAGAGTACATAGGGGAGAAAAGAGTTCAGGTTTATGAGTATAGAACAAGAATAAAAGATGGAATTAGAGGGTATTCTGGGGACTGCTCACAAGAAATTCTTCATAGAACTTATTATACCCACTAATCCCTCTAACCTACACATCCCGAGACACTAAGGGGCAATTTCTCGGCATGGCCAACCAACTTAACCCGCACATCTTTGGACTGTGGGAGGAAACCGGAGTACCCGGAGGAAACCCACGCTTTGTGTCACAAGTAGGCTAACGTTCACACCGCAGTGAAGTTATTGTGAAAATCCCCTCGTTGCCACACTCCGGTGCCTGTTCGGGTACATTGAAGGAGAATTTAGCATGGCCAATGCGTGTAAACAACATGTCTTTCGAACTGTGGGAGCAAACCAGAGGAAGCCCACACAGACATGGGGAGAATGTGCAAACTCTACATGGCCGGTGACCCAAGCCAGGCGTTGGACCAGGGTCCCTGGGGCTGCGAGGCAGCAGTGCTAACCACTGTACCACTGTGCTGCCCCCCCTATATCCTGGCTGGAAGAGAGAGACCCAGTTTATCCCTCATGTCCAAAGGAGGCTAGCTCGTTGATCAAAGTTGATGCAATATTGTGAGACACACAAGTGTTTTGAGTCAGGGTTGTTCTTCATTTCAATCGCTGACCTGGATTCTGAAGCCAAACCGTCCAACCTGTGCCTGACGCAACACAAGCAGCGCAGCTATTAAGGAAATACAAAGCTGAAGATCTGTTGAGAGATTTGGACACTGCTACAAGTGGCTGATGAAATTTAAAACTGTCACGGGTGAAATTTTGCACATCAGCCAAAATAATTCTGAAGTAAAAATTAAACAGCACCGAACTAGATCGAGGGGACTCTGAAAATGACCTGGTGGAGGGGTGGCAAGGAGATTTCTCTTTGTGAATGAGGCTAATGTACAAATGCTGGCAGTCACAGCCAGAATGTTGAGAGAAATGCCCAACCCTGTAATACTTTAGATGTTTATGATACACGGATTAGATTCCTCATTGAAATCATAGAACCCTACAGTACAGAACGAGGCCCTTTGGCCCATTGAGTCTGCACCGAACACAATCCCACCCAGGCCCTACCCCCATATCCCTACAATATTATACCCACTAATCCCTCTAACCTGGACATTAAGGGGCAATTTCTTAGCAAGGCCAATCAACCTAACCCGCACATCTTTGGTCTGTGGGAGGAAACCGGAATACCCAGAGGAAACCCACGCAGACACGAGGAGAATGTGCAAACTCCACACAGACAGTGACCCGAGCCGGGAATCGAACCCAGGACCCGTGAAGCAGCAGCGCTAACCCACTGTGCTACCGTGTCGAAATGTTTCCTCGGCTTTGGTTATTAAGGCAGCAAAACAGGAGGGTCGAGGCTTGGAGTGGATGCAGAGAAAAATATCCAGAGTAATGGAAAATATTTGTTGCCCAGATGATTGTGTGTGCTGGTTTGGTGCACACAGGGAACATGCTGGGAAATCTTACTGAATTATATACTAGATCAAAACGAGACAAGGCAAAAACAAAGGATAGACCTGAGTTCACAGACATAAAAAAGAGATAAATCAATTTCTAACAGAAAGAGCGTGTTTTCACAGAGGGTGGTATGTATTTGGAATTGTATCAGGGAGCAGAGAGGCTGGCATTAGAAGGTTCAGATCGATGACAGTTGGAGATTGTCTCAGAAGATGATTGGTTTTTTCTTATCCTGGGGCTTTCCTCCACTCTTACTCAACAATCCACGATGACTTTGAGCTCTCACTAGGTGGATTCGATCTGGTGACGATCTCTAGATAGTGCAAATCGTGTGTTTCTCGTGTGGACACTCTGATTATAACATATTCACCAAACGTGATCCCATTGGCTTTTCTCTCTCTCTCTCTCTCCACAGTTTAATGCCCTGGACTTACAGCAACACCCTCGTGGAGTTGTCACACAGGTCAACACGCAATGTGTCCTCACAATCCATACGTTCAAAATGTATAAGTCCATCCTCATGATAGGGGTCATCGAGAGGTCTCCCGGTTGGCTTTGTCGGGTACAAGCTCCCTTACTGAGCGAGTGGGGACTCACCCAATAAGAAAGGTTCAGTGGGGGCTTTAAAACCTTTACTTCACCCATACCAGTAAGTCCTGAGGTGCTGCACGATCCAAGTGTGAGCTCAGAATCCTTCCAGTGCAGAAGGAGGCCATTTGGCCCATCGAGTTTGCACCAACCACAATCCCACCCAGATCCGACTCCTGCAACCCCTCATCTGTACCCTGCTCAATCCCCAGACACTAGGGGGCAATTTAGCATGGCCAATCCACCTGACCCGCACGTCTTTGGACTGTGGGAGGAAACCCACGCAGACACGGGGAGAATGTGCAGTCTCCACACAGACTGTAATCTAAGGCCAGAATTGGCGCTGTGAGGCAGCAGTGCTAACCATTGTGCCACTGTGCCGTCAGGAGCGATCTCTTTCTTGGTACACAGTAAAGGGTGCTTGGTGACGGGAAAGTCGCATTTGGCTGAATTACTCCAAACCTAACCATCAACGATGGCTTTAACCCAGCCTGCAAGTGCAGCAGGTAGTCAGGAAGGCGAATGGGATGCTGGCCTTCATAGCGAGGGGGATTGAATATAAAAGTAGGGAGGTCTTGCTGCAGCTGTATAGGGCATTGGTGAGACCGCAGCTGGAGTACTGTGTGCAGTTTTGGTCGCCGCACTTACGCGAGGATATTTTGGCCTTGGAGGGAGTGCAGAGGAGGTTTACTAGGCTGATGCCGGAGTTGAGGGGGTTGAGCTATGAGGAGAGGCTGAATAAACTAGGCTTGTACTCATTAGAGTTTAGAAGAATGAGGGGAGATCTCATTGAGACATATAAGATGATGAATGGGATGGATAGGATAGAGGTGGAGAGACTCTTCCCGCTCAGAAAGGACAGTAGGACTAGGGGGCACAGCCTCAAGATAACGGGGGGGTGGTTTAGAATGGAGTTGAGGAGGAACTTCTTCACTCAAAGGGTGGTGAATCTCTGGAATTCTCTGCCCGTTGAGGTGGTGGAGGCTGCCTCGCTAAATATTTTTAAGACGCGGGTTGATGGGTTTTGATAAGAGAGGGGATTAAGGGTTATGGGGAGAGGGTGGGAATGTGGAACTGAGCCACGACAGATCAGCCATGATCTTATTGAATGGCGGGGCAGGCTCGAAGGGCTAGATGGCCTACTCCTGCTCCTATTTCTTATGTTCTTATTTAGTTTTTCATGCAAACAAATCCGCCCACTACTGAACAGGACTGAGACGATGACCTGATTAAAAGCAAGATTTAGCCCACCCTCAGGAGAATTCTGTCCTTTGATCGATAGTTTAATCCCTAGAAGCCTTTATGTCATGTGGTCAGAAGTCATGAAGGAGAACAGTTTGTGTGGCCTGAACATTACAAGCTTAACTTCCATTGTAAAGAAGAAGATAAGCCTCTTCTTAGCTTGTTCCTGAACAATGATGTCCCCAAGCTCTTCCACGCTATGAAATTGGGACAGGCAAATTCTTCCATAATTCATGGACTTTGCAAAAACGCTATCCCTCAGCTGGTCGCTATAGCTGAAGTGTGAAGTATACAAAGCTTCAATGCAACACACACTAGCTGTGAAAAGAGGCAGCACAGCTCTCTCCGAAATACCTTGAAAAAATACTTTGAAGCTATCTCATAATACGACACCTAACACATCGCTAATGAAGATATTAACGGTTTAGGTGACAGGAAACAACGTTGATTCAGTCTGCCTGAGCTTTGCATCATAATTTCAAGGAATTTAGAGTTAGAATATACATCACAGTAAAATTAAAGATTTGGCAATGTTGATTTGATTTGATTTATTATTGTCACATGTATCGTTTCCTGCACGCTATACAGAGCATACCGTTCATAGAGAAGGAAAGGAGAGAGTGCAGAATGTAGTGTTACAGTCATAGCCAGGGTATAGAGAAAGATCAACTTAATGCAAGGTAAGCCCATTCAAAAGTCTGACAGTAGCAGGGAAGAAGCTAAGTCGGTTGGTACCAGACCTCAGGCTTTTGTATCTTTTTCCCAATGGAAGAAGTTGGAAGAGAGAATGTCCGGGGTGCGTGGGGGTTCTTAATTACGCTGGCTGCTTTTCCCAAGGCAGTAGGAAGTGTAGACAGAGTCAATGGATGGGAGGCTGGTTTGCGTCATGGATTGGGTAACATTTACGGCCTTTTGTAGTTCTTTGCAGTCTTGGGCACAGCAGGAACCATACCAAGCTGTGATACAACCAGAGAGAATGCTTTCTATGGTGCACCTGTAAAAGTTGGTGAGAGTTGTAGCTGACATGCCAAATTTCCTTAGACTTCTGAGGGGCATTGGTGGGCTTTCTTAACTAGAATGTCAGCAAGGAGGGACCAGGACAGGTTGTTGGTGATCTGGACACCTAAAAACTTGAAGCTCTTGGCCATTTACACTTTGTTCCTGTTGATATAGACAGGGGCGTGTTCTCCTTTACGCTTCCTGAAGTTGATAACAATCTCGTTGGTTTTGTTGGCATTGAGGGAGAGATGATTGTTGCTGCACCAGTTCACCAGGTTCTCTATCGTGTTTCACCTCGCCGATACTTCTTCACAAGGGCAGTGTGATGGTGTTCCCGAGTCTCTGCTGCCCTTGTCCTTCTAGACAGTAGTTATCGTGGGTTTGGAAGGTGCTGCCTAAGGAACCTTGGTGAGATGCTGTAGACCAGTCTATTCAGGCCATATCGCCTGTGCCAGCTCTTTGGAAGAGCTATCCTATTAATTCTATTCATCAGCTCTTTCCCCAATGGTCTGACAAGTATTCCGTCTTTTAAGTATTAAAATTCAATTATAATTTGGAAACGATCATTAAATCTGTTTTGACCACACTTTCAGGTAACATATCCCAGAATATAATAATGCAAAGGGTGGTGAATCTCTGGAATTCTCTGCCTGTTGAGGTGGTGGAGGCTGCCTTGCTAAATATTTTTAAGATGCGGGTTGATGGGTTTTTGATAAGAGAGGGGATTAAGGGTTATGGGGGGAGGGCGGGAATGTGGAACTGAGCCACGACAGATCAGCCATGATCTTATTGAATGGCGGGGCAGGCTCGAAGGGCTAGATGGCCTACTCCTGCTCCTATTTCTTATGTTCTTATGTATACTATACTATAATAACCACTTCCAGAATATAAGAACTTGCTGCATAAAAATCTCTTCAACTTGCTTCAGTTTCAATAGCCAACAGTCTTCAATCTCATTGGTGTCTGCAAAATAAAGCTAATATATTTTAATAGCAAATATTATATATCTTTATTAATCATCTCAGTGTGTGGATTAACCATCTGTCTGTGTGAACATAGAACATAAGAACATAAGAAATAGGAGCAGGAGTAGGCCATCTAGCCCTTCGAGCCTGCCCCGCCATTCAATAAGATCATGGCTGATCTGTCGCTGCTCAGTTCCACATTCCCGCCCTCTCCCCATAACCCTTAATCCCCTCTCTTATCAAAAACCCATCAACCCGCGTCTTAAAAATATTTAGCGAGGCAGCCTCCACCACTTCAACGGGCAGAGAATTCCAGAGATTCACCACCCTTTGAGTGAAGAAGTTCCTCCTCAACTCCGTTCTAAACCGCCCCCCTTTTATCTTGAGGCTGTGCCCCCTAGTCCTACTGTCTTTTTTGAGCGGGAAGAGTCTCTCCACCTCTATCCTATCCATCCCATTCATCATCTTATACGTCTCAATGAGATCTCCCCTCATTCTTCTAAACTCTAACGAGTACAAGCCTAGTTTATTCAGCCTCTCCTCATAGTTCAACCCCCTCAACTCCGGTATCATCCTAGTAAACCTCCTCTGCACTCCCTCCAAGGCCAAAATATCCTTGCGTAAGTGCGGCGACCAAAACTGCACACAGTACTCCAGCTGCGGCCTCACCAATGCCCTATACAGCTGCAGTGCGTGGGTTAACCATCATTTCTGATCAGCTTTATCTTATTGCAGGATCATTGATCGGTCCGCTCGGCCTCTGTATTTCAGTTTTAACCCTGCTGCGAATGTTGAGCTGATGGGAACAGATTTTGATGTGTTTCAGGTCCACCAGTAATCCTGTTCCCAAGATGAACATAGCACTGAAAATACAAGCACAGTAAAATTATTACTGTGGCAGTTAAACAAGCCTTCAAGTGCGAGATGCATCCTGATATCCTTATCCCTGAAAAATAACTACCATTATTTCATTTTGTAACACTATATAGTAGTTTCCAATTTGCTAAAGGCTGCTTTGAGTGGTGTGTGTTGTTGACAGCACATTTCCCACCTCTCCAAGCTCTGCTCCTTAATCACCAGAGAGACCAGAGGCAAATCTGGTCCATTCACCCTTGTTGTGTTTATCACGATCATATAGAGAAATCTGCATTGTTCATCTCCATGGACTGAACCCTTGGCACAACGGGAGCATTGATAAATAATTGGGGATCCATCTGAATGAGGTACGGAGTGATCGACTGTCGGAGGTGGAGAGTGAGAGAGAGACAGAGAGAGAGAAAGAGGTACGAAGAGAGGAGAGCACAAACTATTGAGAGAGAAAAGGCCATACTGAGAGAAAGAGAGTGAGAAAACATGAGTTGGTGAGAAAGAAAAGGGGAAGAAAAATAGAGATGGAGAAAAAATAAGTATTATATTAACTTGATCTTTTTCTACACCAAGCTATGACTGTAACACTACATTCTGCACTCTCTCTGGCATGGTAGCATACTGGTTAGCACTGCTGCTTCACAGCTCCAGGGTCCTGGGTTCGATTCCCGGCTCGGGTCACTGTCTGTGTGGAGTTTGCACATTCTCTTCGTGTCTGCGTGGGTTTCCTCCGGGCACTCTGGTTTCCTCCCACAGTCCAAAGATGTGCGGGTTAGGTTGATTGGCCGTGCTAAAAAAATTGCCCCTTAGTGCCCTGGGATGTGTAGGTTAGAGGGAC
Organism: Carcharhinus amblyrhynchos; assembly: GCF_965287045.1. Classification (NCBI taxonomy): domain Eukaryota; kingdom Metazoa; phylum Chordata; class Chondrichthyes; order Carcharhiniformes; family Carcharhinidae; genus Carcharhinus; species Carcharhinus amblyrhynchos. Next base: position 4,851,463 of record NC_137340.1, on the reverse strand, counting down.
TAGCGGGTAAATGTATGGGGGTAGGGCCTGGGTGGGATTGTGGTCGGTGCAGACTCGATGGGCCGAAGGGCCTCTTTCTGCACTGTAGGGTTCTATGATTCCTTTTCCTTCTCTATGATTGGTATGCTTTGTCTGCATAGCACACAAAAAACAATACTTTTCACTGTGTGTTAATACATGTGACATTGACAAATCAAATCAAATCAAAGAAAGATCAATAGGAAATGAGAAAAACAGATGAAAAGAGAGAAAGAGAGTGAAAGATAGATACAGTAGGAGGAAAAATGATATCTTGAAAGAGAGACAATGAGAAATTGAAAAACAAGAAGGGAGAGAAAGAAATGGCAAGGATAGATGAAGACAGTTTATTTATTTATTAGTGTTACAAGTAGGCTTACATTAACACTGCAATGAAGTTACTGTGAAAATCCCCTGGTCGCCACACTCCGGCACCTGTTCAGGTACACTGAGGGAGAATTTAGCACGGCTGATGCACCCTAACCAGCACATCTTTCGGACTGTGGGAGGAAACGGGAGAAGCCGGAGGAAACCCACGCAGACACAGGGAGAACATGCTGACTCTGCACAGAAAGTGGCCCAGGCTTGGAATTGAACCTGGGCTCCTGGCACTGTGAGGCAGCAATGTCCACCACCGTGCCACTGAGAGGGTGAGAGGGAGAGGGAGAGAGCGAGAGAGAGAAGCTAGACCGAGAGGAAGCATATACTCACCAGCTGTTAAAGTGGAGAAAGAGATGGAGGAACACATTAGTCACCAACTGATGGACTGAAAAAAAGAGGGTTGGAGGGAGAGAGGAGAGTGCACTGAATAGCTGTTGAGTGGAGAGAGAAAGATAGTGAGACGTTGGATGAGAGAGAGGAGACGGCAGTGCTCAGGTATGGTGTAGCATTTCGCAATGCTTCTGAGACAGGATAAAATCATCTTTAAAGAAAGGCCTTTATTAGTTCCAGGGAGTGTGCCTTGGTTCAGTTGCAGTAGGAGCAGTAACATTGCTGCCTGTTATTTTCTACGCACAGATTTATGGTGGTATTCCTATTCACAAGGCAAAGTTAAATGGCAGGATTATCCAGCCTCGCTCATCCCGAAATCGTAAAATCCCGTCTGAGGTCAACGGACTTTTCCATTATCTGTCCTTCGCCCGCTCTGATTCCCATGGCTGATTCCGGCCAGGGTGTTATGTTAGGTCTTGTTGCTACTCTGATCTTTCCCACTGGCACCATACTATACCCGGAGCTGAATGGAAAAGTGTATTGGAACAGGCCATGTCCTTGGATCAACAGCAACCTCAATACACAAGCAAGGATCTAACCTCAATACTCAGTAAACCCCACACTGCGGTAGTTGTTGACGATAGCCGTTGTGAAACAGAGCTACTTCAGGGAGTGTTGACCAAGTCCTGGGCTCAGTTGGCTCTGACTGACAGCACGCGGTCAGGGCCCCTGCCCCTGATACCCACTGCCTTGTGGGCATCTCAGGAGGGTCTAAGGCTGGCCAAAACAACAGCGTAAGCAGTTAAGGACGGTACGCTGGTTAGCACTGCTGCCTCACAGCTCCAGGGACACGGGTTCGATTCCCAGCTTAGGTCATTGTCTGAATGGAGTTTGCACGTTCTCCCTGTGTCTGCGTGGGTTTCCTCTGGATGCTCCAGTTTCCTCTCTCATTCCAGAGATGTGCGAGTTAGGCCATGCTAAATTGACCCTTAGTGTCAGGGCGATTAGCAGGGTATTTGCATAAAGGTATGGGGAGAGGGCCCGGGTGGGATTGTGATTGGTATGGGGATAGGGCCCGGGTGGGATTGTGATTGGTATGGGGATAGGGCCTGTGTGGGATTGTGATTGGTATGGGGATAGGGCCTGTGTGGGATTGTGATTGGTATGGGGATAGGGCCCCGGGTGGGATTGTGATTGGTATGGGGATAGGGCCTGTGTGGGATTGTGATTGGTATGGGGATAGGGCCTGTGTGGGATTGTGATTGGTATGGGGATAGGGCCCGGGTGGGATTGTGATTGGTATGGGGATAGGGCCCGGGTGGGATTGTGATTGGTATGGGGATAGGGCCCGGGTGGGATTGTGATTGGTATGGGGATAGGGCCCGGGTGGGATTGTGATTGGTATGGGGATAGGGCCTGTGTGGGATTGTGATTGGTATGGGGATAGGGCCCGGGTGGGATTGTGATTGGTATGGGGATAGGGCCCTGGGTGGGATTGTGATTGGTATGGGGATAGGGCCTGTGTGGGATTGTGATTGGTATGGGGATAGGGCCTGTGTGGGATTGTGATTGGTATGGGGATAGGGCCTGTGTGGGATTGTGATTGGTATGGGGATAGGGCCTGTGTGGGATTGTGATTGGTATGGGGATAGGGCCTGTGTGGGATTGTGATTGGTATGGGGATAGGGCCTGTGTGGGATTGTGATTGGTATGGGGATAGGGCCTGTGTGGGATTGTGATTGGTATGGGGATAGGGCCTGTGTGGGATTGTGATTGGTATGGGGATAGGGCCTGTGTGGGATTGTGATTGGTATGGGGATAGGGCCTGTGTGGGATTGTGATTGGTATGGGGATAGGGCCTGTGTGGGATTGTGATTGGTATGGGGATAGGGCCTGTGTGGGATTGTGATTGGTATGGGTATAGGGCCCGGGTGGGATTGTGATTGGTATGGGGATAGGGCCTGTGTGGGATTGTGATTGGTATGGGGATAGGGCCTGTGTGGGATTGTGATTGGTATGGGGATAGGGCCCCGGGTGGGATTGTGATTGGTATGGGGATAGGGCCTGTGTGGGATTGTGATTGGTATGGGGATAGGGCCTGTGTGGGATTGTGATTGGTATGGGGATAGGGCCCGGGTGGGATTGTGATTGGTATGGGGATAGGCCCTGTGTGGGATTGTGATTGGTATGGGGATAGGGCCCGGGTGGGATTGTGATTGGTATGGGGATAGGGCCCGGGTGGGATTGTGATTGGTATGGGGATAGGCCCTGTGTGGGATTGTGATTGGTATGGGGATAGGGCCTGTGTGGGATTGTGATTGGTATGGGGATAGGGCCTGTGTGGGATTGTGATTGGTATGGGGATAGGGCCTGTGTGGGATTGTGATTGGTATGGGGATAGGGCCTGTGTGGGATTGTGATTGGTATGGGGATAGGGCCCGGGTGGGATTGTGATTGGTATGGGGATAGGGCCCGGGTGGGATTGTGATTGGTATGGGGATAGGGCCTGTGTGGGATTGTGATTGGTGCAGACCCGATGGGCCGAGTGGCCTCCTTCTGCACTGTAGGGATTCCATGATTCTATGTTACAGGTTCGAAAGCCAGATGCAGTCAAAGCAATCAGTTACCCATTCCTCCCACTGTCTGAAAGATGTGCTGGTTAGGGTGCTAAATTCTCCCTCAGTGTAACCCGAACAGTGTGGCAACAAGGGGATTTCCACAGTAACTTCATTGGGGTGTTAATATGAGCCGACTTGTGAGTAATAAATAAACTGTAACTCCCTCTTGACACAGAGAGGCAAAGACAAATGGTGGTTTCAATGAAAAGGAAATTTGCATTTCTTTCTCAATTAATTTTTAAGATGGTAATTTAAGTGGCAGTTGCTGCCTTATAAATACTCTGCCGTGAGGCTATGTCGGGGGAGATCTCTAAGGTCTCGACATAAACATTTGCCACTTTACAAAGCGACACACAATCTGCTAACAGAGTGCACCGAGGCATGGCCCTTTGGGTTTAGCGCAACATCCCAGCAGTGTGGTGGCCGCCTTTGAGGGGGTTTAGCTGAATCAAAGCACATCCACTCCGAGCTCGGCCTCGTCCAATTTCCAGCAATGTTCCCCCGCTGGGGCGAGACTTCCTCCTGGATCTAATGAGACGCCGGGAGATTCAATGGGCGGGTGCGGAATGCACAATCATACTTCCCGAAAAATGTTAAACACGCACCGGGGCCCTTTGCTGTCCTCCCACAGATTTTGCAGCTTTGTACATCTTCACACTCTGCAGAGCAGGTCAATTTGAAAGCTAAATCTAGATCGTCAGCATTGAGAATATTTATCACATTCAGTGGGGGATTAGGATTTGTTTCCCTGGCAAAGTGATGTTTGACTGACTAATAATTTTAATTGCTGCATTCCGGTTATAAAATTTAAGTGAAAGAGAAAATACAGGCTAATTGGATAGCTCTTTCAAAGGGCTGGCGCGACCCTGATAGGCTGAATTGCCTCCTTCTGTGCTCTACCATTGTTCGATTCTATTTTTTCACCTGGTTTTGGGCTCTGTATTTGAGCTGTAAGTGCTGGGGAGCGAACGCAGTGCAATCCTGATATTTTGACCCGGATTTTATGGGAGGGTTGGCACTGCAGTTCACAGCATGGTGACACAGTGGCTAGCGTTGCTACGCCGCTGCGCCGGGGACTGGGGTTTAATTCCGACATTGGGTGACTGCGTGGAGTCTGCATGTTCTCCCCATGTCTGCGTGGGTTTCCTCCGGGTGCTCCGATTTCCTCCCACACTCCAAAGATGTGCGGGTTAGATTGATTGACCCGGCTAAATTGTCCCTTAGTGTCCCAAGATGTGTAGGTTTGGGGGATTAGTGGGGTAAATGTGTGGGATTACGGGGCCTGGGTCTGGCTCTGACAGCGAGTCGGTGCAGATGGGCTGAGTGGCCTCCTTCTACACTGTAGAGATTCTCTGGTTTACAGCATTCACCCATTGGAATGGGCTGTAGCACCTTGTGTGTGGTACATGGAACGTAGACATCAGCAAGTTGCTGTCCAACTTTCCCAACTCCTTCAGCAACTTGGCTACACCTCTATCTAACTCAGAGATTCAGCATTTAAACATGTAGACTTTCTTTTCCTTTGTACTTAACAGATATTAAACTCACACTAGAGCTTGACCATTCTCATTAAAGCAGCTTCTTAATGGTATGATATTCACGGGATGTGGGCATCTCTAGGCCAGTATTTATTGTCCATCCCTAATTGCCCCTTGAAAAGATGATGGTGAACCACTGTAGTGGTGTTAGCACACCCACAGTGTTGTTAAGGAAAGAGTTCCAGGATTTTGACCCAATAACGGTGATATACTTTTTATTCATTTATGGGACTTAGGCATCATTGGCTGGCCAGTATATATTGCCTATCCCTAGTTAAGTGGCTTGCTCAGCCATTCTCAGACAGCAGTTGAGATCAACCACATTGCTGTGGACCAAATGGGTTTTGCCGACAATGGTCGTATGGTCATTCTTAATTCCAAATATTTTTTACTGAATTCAAATTCCACTAGCTGCTGTGGTGGGATTTGAACCCAGGTCCCCAGAACGTTAGCTGGATTTCATGGGGATTAATAGTCCAGCGATAATACCATTAGGTCATCGCCTCCCCATATATTCCCAAAGGTGGTGTGAGACCTGAAGGGGAGCTTGGAGGTGGTGGTGTTCCTGTGCTCTCCTAGTTGGCGGTTTCTTAGGATTTGGGACTGCAACAAATCTTGTGGATGGTACACATTGCTGACACTATTTGTCAGTGGTGAAGGTTGCTAATGTTTACAGTGGATGATGGGGTGAAGATCAGATGAACTGCTTTGTCCTGGATGGTGTCAAGGTTTCTGAGTGTTGTTGGAGCTGCATCCATCCAGGCAAGTGGAGAGTATTCCATCACACTCCTGACTTGTGCCTTGTAGATGGTGGACAGGATTTGGGAGTCAGGAGGTGAGTAATGCCCTGCAGGGTTCCCAGTCTTTGACCTGCTCTTGTTGCCAAAGTATTTACTTAGCTTGTCTGATTCAGTTTCTGGTCAATGGTAACCTCCAGGATGTTGATAGTGGGGGATTCAGTGTTGGTAAGGCCGTTGAATGTTAAAGGGTAGAACATAGAAAGAAACATAGAAAAACTACAGCACAAACTGGCCCTTCGGTCCACAAGTTGCACTGAACATATCCCTACCTACTAGGCTTACCTATAACCCTCCATCTCACTGAGTCTTATGTACTTATCCAAAAGTCTCTTAAAAGACCCTATCGAACCCGCCTCCACCACCACTGCCAGCAGCCGATTCCACTCACCCACTACCCTCTGAGTGAAAAACTTACCCCTGACATCTCCTCTGTATCTGCTCCCCAGCACCTTAAACCTGTGTCCTCTCGTAGCGAACATTTCAGCCCTGGGAAATAGCCTCTGAGAATCCACCCTATCTATTCCTCTCAACATCTTATAAACCTCTATCAGGTCACCTCTCATCCTTCGTCTCTCTAAGGAGAAAAGATCGAGCTCTCTCAACCTATCCTCATAAGGCATGCCACCCAATCCAGGCAACATCCCTGTAAATCTCCTCTGCACCCCCTCAATAGCTCCCACATCCTTCCCGTAATGAGGCGACCAGAACTGAGCACAGTACTCCAAGTGGGGTCTGACCAGGGCCCTATACAGCTGCAGCATTATCTCCCGACTCCTAAACTCAATTCCTCGGGTGATGATTGGATTCTCTCTTGTCGGAGATGGTCATTGCCTGTGTCCTGGATGTTCCAGCAGGTCCAAAGCCACGAGCATTTCAGAAGGAATTTCACAGGATGTGAGTCCCAGTAACGAGATTAGCAGGCGTAGAAGGCACAAAACAAATACATTGCCCTGCTCATAGGAAATGCTTTGGAGCAGTCAATGGTACCATTCAGGGAAGACATACGGATGTTAATGTTAGAATTAACAGAAGCTGAGGGGACAGACAGGCAAACACAGTATCTTCAAAGGGAAACAATAATGTAATTGGCAATTGTTCTGTGGAGGCAGCAAGGCAGTATCTATCTCACAGCCTGAGGCATAGAGCCTAGCTAGCAGCCTGTAAGCTGGTGCTGGTTAGCAGACCAGAAGCAAGAGTGCAAAAACTTTTGTGGAGGCAGTTAAAACTTATACCTTTGCTGAACCAAGAGACCTGAATAACTCCGAAATCATGCACAGTGTGGTAACTATAAGCTGGCCTTGACTTATAGATCTGTTGGATTGGATGTTGTTCGGGAAGAGGGAAATCTTGAAACACTTCAGATCTTGTAATCGTACTTTGGATCAGAAGGGTAATTCCTACTTAAACTGTTGTTTAGTAATCTTGTACGTAACTGTCTTTGATTATTATAGTCCTGTCCGTGTAAAAGTGTCTTTTCTTCAGACAAATAAATAGTCTTTAATAAGTGTTATACTACAACTGGGCTGGTTACTGTTCTCATTGGGCCCTTACTATATATCACCACAAATTGGTGTTTCCAAGTTGGGACATCCTTGTAGTTAACATCAACCGGGTTCATGACACTTGAAACTTGTGTAGTACGACTGCTAAGTCACCAGCTCAAGCTTGAAGGCTGTCCAGATATTGTTGCATGCGGAGTTCATTAGGTGAGAAGGTGCAAATGAAACTGAACATTGGGCAGTCATCAGTCAACATCCCTACTACTAACCTAATGATGGAGGGAAGGTCATTGAGGAAGCATAGGAAGCTGGTTGGGTTGAGGGCATTATCCTGAGGATACTTCTGAGGTTGTAGTTTGTCTTAAACAATAATGATAACCTTTCTTTGTAGTAGGCATGAGTCCACGTGATGGTGTGTGGCACTGTCACTGGCCCAGTAATCCAGAGGCCCAGGCTTTGGGGACTGGGTTCGAATCCCACCATAGCAGCTAATGAAATTTGAATTCAATTCAAAATCTGGAATTAAAGGTCTAATAATGACCATGAAACCATTGTTGCAAAACCCATGTGGCCTTTAGAGAAGGAGATCTGCCATCTGTCTCTGGCCTACATGTGACTCCAGCAATATGGCTGACTCTGAAATGGCCCAGAAAGCTACGCAGTTCAAGGCCAACTAGGGATGGCCAATAAATAGATGAGTTTCCCATTGACTCCAGTTTTGCTCGGGTTCCTTCATGCCATAATCTGTAAAATGCGACCTTGATATCAAGGGCAGTCACTCTCTCCTCACCTCTGGAATTCAGGTTTTTTTTATCCGTGTTATCAAGACTGGAATGAGGTCAGGAACTGAGTGGCTCTGGCTGAGCCCAAACCGAGTCTCAGTGAAAAGGTTACTGCTGAGGAGGATGGATGAGATCCTAAATGAATATTTTGCAACAGTATTTACTGTTGAGAAAAGCGTGGATGTTAGGGAACTTGGGGAATTAAATACTGATGTCTTGAGGAGTGTACATATTATAGAAAAGGAGGAGCTGGAAGTCTTGAAGTGTTGAAGTGTATCCCAGGACATTATAGGAGGCGAGGGAGGAAATTGCGGGTCCCCTAGCAGAGATATTTGAAATATCGATAGCCACGGGTGAGGTGCCTGAAGATTGGAGGGTGGCAAATGTTGTGCCTTTGTTTAAAAAGGACTGCAGGGAAAAGCCTTGGAACTACCGCCCAATGCGCTTAATGCCTCTCGTGGGTGAGTTGTTAGAAGATATTCTGAGAGACAGGCAGGGACTGATTAGGGACAGTCAGCATAGCTTTACGGGCTGAGGTAACTGATTGGACACAAACTGTCTCGACGACAGAAGACAGAGGGTTGTTGTAGAGGGTTGTTTTTTTCAAACAGGAGGCCTGTTGCCAGGGATCGGTGCTGGATCCACTGTCATTTGTTATTTACACTAATGATTTGGATGAAAATTTAGGAGGCATGGTTGGTAAGTTTGCAGATGACGTCAAGATAGCCAGTGACCATTATTTGGGCTGAGTTATTGCAAGCTTAAATTAGCAACAAAAAAGAACAAAGAACAACACAGCACGGGAAACAGGCCCTTCGACCCAACGAGCCCGCGCCGTCATTTTAACATTGTGAGTCCCCTCTCCACCCATGACCCTTGTCTACACTTATGGCACTCCACGTTGGAAACCAGATTGAGGGGAGACTAATTTAGGGACAATTTGTTACACCAATCAGCCTAAGAGTACATCTTTGGGGGTGTGGGAGGAAACCGGAGCACCCGGAGGAAACCCACGCAAGCACGGGGAGAATGCGCAAACTCCCACAGACACCGGCCCAAATCCATGTATCTGCACAGCAAACAGTGATAGTCACTGAGCTGTCGTGTTGCCCAGCAGCTGGTCCAGTTTAAGCGCACACTAACGACGTGAAGTACTAGGCTACTCTCAAAACATCCAAGAGCAGCCCTCGCACGACCCACCGCGTGTATGCCCCTCGTTGGACAACAAGGCGGACCGAATCACCTGTGGATTAAAAGAGAAAAACATCAATAACATGCACATCTTATGCAAACATTCAAGGGAATCCCCAGAAGCTCAAAAGTAAAACTAGTGAGCCAGAAGATATGTTGGAAGATCCATAGGAATCAATAGATTCCCAGGGACGTCCCAAGGCTCTTAATTGTGGTCAATTCTCAGCTAAGCCTTGTCTCTTTGTCATGAGAGGCCTCCTGGCAGCTGAGTGTGAAAGATTACTGACGGTGGTTTATTCTGAGCTACAGTAAGACCATTTCAGTGGCAACCTAACTTTATGGTTACTGGACCATTATCAAGGGTATTAAAACAAAGCGATGAGAATGAATTGAGTTTTTGTATTTTAGTTCTTATGCATGATTAGCACATGTGTGGGTTGGAGATGGAGGGATATAGGAGATTGTTTTAAATAAGGTTCAGTAGCATTGGGACGTCCCTGGTAATGTATAAGGATGTGGTAGGATACTAATGTTTTTCTCTTTTAATTCACAGGTTTTAAGTCAGTCCGTCTTGTTGTCCAACGAGGGGCATACATGCGATGGGTCGTACTTGAGCTGCTCTTGGATGTTCAAGAATAGCCTAGTGCTTCATGTCGTTAGTGTACGCTTAAACTGGACCAGATACTGGGCAACACGACAGCTCAGTGACTATCACTGTTTGCTGTGCAGATACATGGATTTGGGCCGGTGTCTGTGGGAGTTTGCGCATTCTCCCCGTGCTTGCGTGGGTTTTCTCTGGGGGTGCTCCGGTTTCCTCCCACACCCCAAAGATGTGCTCTTAGGCTGATTGGTGGCAATAAATTGTCCCTAAATTAGTTTTCCCTCAATGTGGAATGCCATAAACATAGCTAAGGGTCATGGGGACTGGTAATGTTAAAATGGCGGCGCGGGCTCGTTGGGCCAAAGGGCCTGTTTCCCGGACTATTTTTGTTCTTTGTTCTTTAGTACCGAATAATCCAACACCTGTAGTCAGAAGGAGCGGCATAAGTAAGGTAATGTCGGGACTCCCTCCTCAGAATAAGGAAGAAACGGGATGAATAATTTTGAAATAGGCCACTAGCTACAGTGGCTGAGAGTGAGAGAATGTGCCTAACGCAACATAAGTGCGTACGTGATTACAAACCATCGGAAAAGCTGTCTCCCACCAGCCTCTGGCAAAAAAGAAGTCCAAAACAGATCAATAAAAATCATATTTTTTTTAACCACAGCAAATTTACTTCATAAACTCAGCAGTTTCTATCCCTGTTCATCAAACCCACACAAAGCAATGAATTCTTTTATTCGCTTGGGTAGTTACTTAAACCTCATCGTTCTGCACAGGACCAAATGGGACAGCTGTTTCCCCATCGCAGCAGATGTACTGCTCTGGAATAAATCAGGTATTCTCTCCAGAACAGTCAAAAGCACAATTATAAGGCAATCCTTCATATAGAGAGCGTGAAATACTAATTTTCTAATTATTTTTAATTTTCCTCACTGCGTTTGCTAATCAGTGGCTTGTATACATATTGCATTCTATCAGCACACTGATATTTTCATCGTGTTGATGAATCATGCGATGCGGAAATAGGCCATTCAGCCCAGCGGGCCTGTGCTAGCTCCTTGTAGGAGCGATCCAACGAGTCTCACTCCCCTGCCACACTATTTATCCCCCTACTGGCATATATCTAATTTTCCTCTGTGAGTAATAACTGAATCTGGTTTCTTCACTCTTTTAGATAGTGTATTCCAATTCATAACAATTTCTTATAGAAAAATAATTGTGCCCTTTATTCACTTGTGGGATATGGTGTCGCTGGCTGGCCAGCATTTATTGCCCATCCCTAGTTGCCCTTGGAGGGCAGTTGAGAGTCAACCACATTGCTGTGGCTCTGGAGTCACATGTAGGCCAGACCAGGTAAGGACGGCAGATTTCCTTCCCTAAAGGACATTAGTGAACCAGGTGGATTTTTTCCGTCAATGGTTTCATGTTCATCAGTAGATTCTTAATTCCAGATATTTTTTATTGAATTCAAGTTCCATTATCTGCCGTAGTGGGATTCGAACCTGGGCCCCCAGAGCTGAGTTTCTGGATTAAATAATCTAGCGATAATACCACTAGGCCATCGCCTCCCCTTTGCCAATTGCTGTAAGTCTACATTCTCTGGTTAATCTGGGCAGGGTCAATCCCCAGCTCCCGCAGCCTATTTTCTGGAGGTGGAAAGCGGCCCACCATTGGCTGGGGGGGCCAATCTGGTCTGGCCTACCCTACACGTGACTCCAGACCCACAGCAACATGGTTGACTCTGAACTGCCCTGAGGGATGGGCAAGAAATGCTGGCACAGCCAGCGATGCCCACACCCCATAACCGAATGAAGAAAAGATGATGACTGAATGTGTTGTGACTAAACACTTCAATAAGCACAACACAGCATCAGATGTTCATGTTATTGATGTTTTTCTCTTTTAATCCACAGGCGCTTTGGTCCGCCTTGTTGTCCAACAAGGGGCATACACGCGGTGGGTCGTGCAAGGGCTGCTCTTGGATGTTTCGAGAGTTGCCTAGTGCTTCACGTCGTTAGTGTACGCTTAAACTGGACCGACTGACGGGCAACACGACAGCTCAGTGACTATCACTGTTTGCTGTGCAGATACATGGATTTGGGCTGGTGTCTGTGGGAGTTTGCATATTCTCCCCGTGCTTGCGTGGGTTTTCTCCGGGTGCTCCGATTTCCTCCCACACCCCAAAGATGTGCTCTTAGGCTGATTGGTGTTAACAAATTGTCCCTAAATTAGTCTCCCCTCAATCTGGTTTCCAATGTGGAGTACCATAAGTGTAGACAAGGGTCACGGGTGGAAGAGGGGACTCACAATGTTAAGATGGCGGCGCAGGCTCGTTGGGCCGAAGGGCCTGTTTCCCGTGCTGTGTTGTTCTTTGTTCTTTCAACATACAAAAGCTCAGGCTCTTGAACTTTGAACTTTGACCAAAGTAAACTCAATAAAACCACAGATTTACGATTCCCCCTGATCCTGTGTGTGTCTGTAGCAGTGATCTCTACGTCGCTGTATGGAGATGGTTGTGCTATATGATTAAAAACTCTAACCAAAGTTCTCAGTGCTTCCTGTTTTTTACGCTTGTTTGGGTCTGATTTATCCTGTAACAACCCAACTGTAGCCTTTTAGTAGCAAAATATTAACAGTAATATGACCCTAACAATTCTGCTGGTTTGGAGACATTGGAGCTTTTGAATGTTTAAGTATGAATTTAGTTTTGAAATTGGCTAGCATTTGTCAGTAAAAGCTAACATTAACCCCCACGCATAGAAAATTCAGGGATTGAAAAGATCTGGGCAAATATATAAATGAATGTTTGGTGGAACATGGCAGCATCTGACTACAAACGTTGATCTATCAAAAAGATTATTGAAATTAATCAGTGCAGACCCTTCTGACCATTTTAAAGGATAGTACAATATAGTTTATTCAGGTTTTGTGTCTTTTTTAAATGACCCAGGAATGTAGGAACCGAGAGTTTCCTGTTGCTTTCTCCATGGCAATGTCTCAGCCAGAGTCTACTTACCAACCAATCAGTCACCTTGTCTTCTGTCATACGAACTGCCAATGGGTGGCAGGACAGGAGTGTTTCCCGCCTGGTTTTGAGGTATATTTACCCGAATGAATATCCGACAGTCCGTGCAATGCAAAGTGCCATAAAGCGATTCACACTGAAAAGTGTGGGGGGAGGTTGGGGGCTCACCCTGCCCGAGAGACTGGCAGCATAGTGCTGAGGGAGCCACTGCGCGTGTGCTGATCTATCAGCATGGAGATATCAGCCTCCTGATCACTGGCCTTCCTGATGTTCCCAAACCACCCCCATCCTGATGACTGGCCTCTCCCTATCAATCACTGGATTGCTGATACTCCCCCCACCCCTGATTGCTGGCCTTCTGAACACCCCTCCCCCCACCATGATCACTGGTCTACTGGAGCCCCCCACTCCCGGGCCAGCCTCAATCTTTCCCCCCCCAACACTCCTGATGGTCAGCCACCACCATACCCCCCCCCAAGGCCAGCCACAACCCCATTCCCGCCCCCCCATGACCAACCCTGATTGCCCTACTTACTCCCTCTCCCACCAATCCCATTTGCAGAATGGCAGCGGGTCCATCCTATCATCAACCCCCCCCGCTAATAGGCCCTGCTTCCTGTATGCCCTTCCCCCTGGCCCCACCTCTCTCTACACTGCCCAGTGCCTGGTGTGCAGTGCCAAGGTGCCTGGTGGGCAGTGCTAATTTGCCCCTTGGGCAATATCAGTGCTTGGTCTTTAACCCCAGCCTCCCAGAGGGCCTCAATGGTCTCCATCCCCATTAGCCAATTCCCCACTAATGGGGAGCAGTTGCACACCCCTCTGATGGGTACCTCTCCCGGTCGGGGAAGCGGAGATGCTAGTGGGCCTGGAGAATACCATCCCAGGCATGGATGACATGGATGTGCCAATTTCCAGCATGGAGTTAATTGCATTAAAGAAAGGTGCTCGGAGATTTGTGATTGGCTGGGCACCTGTCCCAAATCCTGCTAAGGACCCCCGCCCCCCCACCCCTCCTGCTGATATATCCCGGACTGCTACCCAAGCAGTTGGGAGAATCAAAGAATGAAGAACAACACAGCACGGGGAAACAGGCCCTTTGGCCCAACGAGCCTGCGCCGCCATTTCAACATTGTGAGTGCCCTCTTCTATCCGTGACCTTTGTCTACGCCTATTGGGGAAGATTGAGGGAATCCTGGCCTTGAAATTTGGCATTCTTGCCTTTGTCATGAAATGTTTGATAGCTGAATCTCGGAAGGTTCTGAAGGAGCTTTCGTTATCTCTATACAACAACCTGGAGAAGACCACTCAACTATGAAACATGGATAAGTCAGTTACAACAAAAAAGGCACTTAATCTGCTGATACCTGGAGGAATATCAAGGCTAGGCTCAGGGAAGAATATTAAATGAGACTAGTGTGTTTTTCCTCAATAGAATTCTCTTTCACTGATCTATCGAAGTTATCAGTGATGTTACTAGTTGTTCCACTTTATTTTCACAGGTTTGCTTTTCCTACGTCTTAAACCACTGTTAAATGTTCAAGGGATTTTTAAAAATAAAGTGAGCGGAGCTGTTGTGATTGCTGACTCCACGCTGAAGGTTTTCTGAAACCATAATTAACCTCTTAGTTCTATCTGCCGTGTTGCAATGGTTGGTTGAAGATATCAAGCTGAGATAAGAGGTTTTCTTCCAGTGTCAAGCCTTAATTTCAAGTAGGTATTGACTAACTACACGCTGCAGGGTGACAGAAGGAACTCAGAGGTGCAAGAAATGCGTGCTAATTCCATTAACCCATTCACAGGTTCTCTGGGAGAGTCACAATCGATCTTGTGTTCCTCGCTGTAGCTGATGAGCTTTTTTTAAGATTGTTTCAATGGTAACAGGCAGGCGAGGAGGTCTTGAGGTGCAGTGGGTAGCATGTCTGCCTCTAAGCTGGAAGCTCTGGGTTTGAGTCACACCCTAGGATTTGATGGTCAGGGAAGGTGCCTTTAAAAGGTGGCCAACCAGGTTGAGTATCGACCTACAAATCCTTCCAAACTTGCCAATGGTAACAGATGATGGAATAATGAGGATGGAGCCTCTACTGTCACTATCCATAGCTCCAGATTACAAAAATTAACCTCATTTGGTAATGCAGAGCATTACTAGAAAAAAGAGATATGCTGTTGAAGTTTTGCGTCTTGCACTTTTCAGATTCACTAGAAAACCAGTCGTAAAGAGAATTTATACCCATATGGAAAGAGAGATTGGCTGGTGGACTCTACTTGGTAGAGGCATTACTATGGAGAATGCACCAGTTAACTGATACTTGAAAATTGTCCTGATGGGTGCAAGATAAAAAGTTTCGACAATGTGTTTCTTTTCAGCAATACACATGAAAAAAGTGTAGATTGGCACAGCAACTTGCCCTCCCTTAGTGAACTGTGACATGCCATCAATAGGCAGGTACAAAGCTGCCAAATAGTCTCCCAAACTGCTATAGCACCCTTTGTTGCTATAGCACCTTTCACTGTTACAGCACCCTTCACTGTTACAGCACCCTTCACTGTTATAGCACCCTTCACCAGTCACCCCAGCATCTTTAGGCCCAGTGACAAAATGTACACAATATTAGGGATAGACTAATAATCTCACATTCTGTCTCACACAGAACTACCATGTCAGGTAGACAGAGCACGTCAAAACATCAAAGATTGGGGATTGAAAGGTAATTCTGATAATAATGTTTTTCTGTGGGAATAATGCCTTATGGGAGGTGTTCCTTTTGGGGAAATGACTGATGGCCCATTGCCAGAGCACTGTTACTGTAGACCTGTGATAGACAAAGGGAGCTCTCACAGGACTGGTTTAACACATTGTGGACATACACACACAGACAATGGAGCAAGTGGTCATGCTCAGGGTCAGATGTAGGTAAACCTTAACAAGGACTCACCTGACAAAGTATCAGCACTCCGAAAGCTCGTGATTCCAAATAAGCCTGTTGGACGTTACCCAGGTGTTGTGGGGCTTCTTGCTGTGTCCAGCCCCAGTCCAACGCCGGCATCTCCACATCAAACCTTAACAAAGGTGATGAGGGGACGCTGGATATGACAGATAAGAGAAAAGGAGTGTTTTCTGGAGCCCACACGCAGACGAAGGCTGTATATTATACACAAAATGTGAGACACTCAGTTTATGTGATTAGGCAGTGACAAGACAGACACAGATAAGTGGCTCCACAGTTTACAGTTAAAGAATCCTTGGATTAAACCCACTGGGTTCCTGAATAACTTTTTTTCCCTTTGTGTCATAGGGAAGTGGGAGAGGGGTGTGGGGGAGGCTTGTGGAGGGTGTGGAAGGGCTCAGGTGGAAGAGTAATGAGGGTGGAGGGGAGTGGGGATGGTGGGGGGAGGCGGGGTGCATGTACATACTCATGTAGAAGTGGAGTGTGGTGTATCATGTGACAGTCTAGTTATCCACAGAATCTATAGGCCACACGGTGGCACAGTGGTTAGCACTGCTGCCTCACAGTGCCAGGGACCTGGGTTCGATCACTGGCTTAGGTGACTGTGTGGAGTTTGCACGTTCTCCCTGTGTCTGCGTGGGTTTCCTCCGGGTGCTCCGGTTTCCTCCCACACTCCAAAGATGTATGGGTTAGATGGATTGGCTGTGCTAAATTGCCCCTTAATGTCAGGGCGATTAGCAGGGTAAATTTATGGTGTTATGGGGTTAGGGCCTGGGTGGGATTGTTGTCAGTGCAAGCTCAATGGGCCAAATAGCCATTCGGCCCATCGAGTTCACACCATCTCACCAAAATAGCAGCTTATCAAGGTTCCCTGCCCCAACCCAATTACCACCTAACTTATACATTCCTGGTCAATTTAGCATGGTCAATAAACCTAATGCGCACGTTTTTGGAGTGTGGGAGGAAACCGGAGCGACCAGAGGAAACCCACACAGACACGGGGAGAATGTGCAGACTCCACACAGGCAGTGATCCGAGGCTGGAATCGAACCCGGGTCCCTGGCGCTGCGAGGCAGTGGTGCTAACCCACTGCGCCATCACGCAGGTGTCACCAAGTAAAACACGTAGGTGGGCCTGGAGGATGAGTTCAGACCAGACTCTGGATGGCAGAACCTTTACAAGATGAGGGCTCTGTACGAGGGTCTGATAGATTCCAACAGGAGCCTGGGGGAACGATGGTGGAGCTTCTGGGGCACTAATATACAGTCCAGTGTCGATGATTCACTGCAACGTGGCTGATTGGAAACAGTTCGGACTTGAAACAAAAATGAAAACCATTGTAATTAATATTTCAAACTGGGAGGCACAGATAATAGTGAAGAGCCAATGTCCCCATCATCTGGAAAGACCGATAAATGGTGTTACAGTTACTCATCGTCATGAAGTTTTATATGTTGGTTTGCGATGTGAGATTATTACCACTCGCTTCATCTTTTCCTCTGTCGTCCCCATTGTATTATCAATCCTATGTTAAATTTTTATTAAGCAATGTAACCGGAAGGTCATTTTATAGCTGACGATGTAGGAGATTTAGATGAACCATCTGATGTTCGGTCAGGGAAAAGCTGAGGCCTGGATTTTGTGTTCTTGTTCACAGTGGATGTGAGTGGTGACGGGAGCGCAAATTATCTCGAAAGGCCCAAAACGCCACTTGCGGCATTGGGATTTCCCGCTGCCATTGCCCCCCAGCCAATGGTATTGCAGGAATCCCCATGTTCAATGTTGGGAAACCCAGTACAAGAAATTTAAATCTCATTAGCAGGCTGCCCACCTCCCACCGCCATTCCCGCTCCAACCCCCATTCCCCCAACCCCACATCTCCCACTTCTCCATGTCCCCACCACCCCAATCCCCCACCCCCTTCACTCCCCCACCCCCACTCCCCCCACACCCCCACTCCCCCCCACCCCCCACTCCCCCAATCCCCCATGCCCCCACTCCCCCACACCCTCACCACCCCCCAATCCCCCAACACCCCCACTCCCCCCCACCCCCACTCCCCCAATCCCCCACTCCCCCCCATCCCCACTCCCCCAACACCCCCACTCCCCCCCACCCCCCACTCCCCCAATCCCCCACTCCCCCACACCCCCCACTCCCCCCCACCCCCACTCCCCCCCACCCCCCACTCCCCCACCCCCACTCCCCCAACACCCCCACTCCCCCCCACCCCCCACTCCCCCAATCCCCCACTCCCCCCCACCCCCCACTCCCCCACCCCCACTCCCCCAACACCCCCACTCCCCCCCACCCCCCACTCCCCCAATCCCCCATGCCCCCACACCCCCCCACTCCCCACACCCCCCACTCCCCAATCCCCCATGCCCCCATTCCCCCCACTCCCCCACACCCTCCACTCCCCCAATCCCCCACCACTCCTTCACTCCCCCACCACTCCTTCACTCCCCCACCACCCCCCCACTCCCCCACACCCTCCACTCCCCCAATCCCCCATGCCCCCACACCTCCCACACCCTCACCACCCCCCCAATCCCCCACCCCCTTCACTCCCCCACCACTCCTTCACTCCCCCACCACCCCCCCCACTCCCCCAGCACCCCCACTCCCCCCCACCCCCCACTCCCCCAATCCCCCACACCCCCCCACCCCCACCACTCCCCCACACCCCCACCACCCCCCATCCCCCACCCCTTCACCCCCCCACCCCCCCCACTCCCCCACACCCCCGCCCCACTCCCCCAACACCCCACATCCCCTACTCCCCACACCCCCCCCACCCCCCCATCCCCCACCCTTCACCCCCCCCCACTCCCCCACACCCCCACCCCACTCCCCCAACACCCCACACACCCCACTCCCCACACCCCCACCACCCCCCCAATCCCACACCCCCCTTCACTCCCCCAAACCCCCCACACGCCCCATCCCTCCACTCTCGCTCACCACCCCCGCACTCCCTCATGCCCCCCCACTTCCCCCGCCACTATCCCCCTCCCACTCCACCAAAACCCCCCACGCCCTACTCCCCATATGTAATCCATTCAGATCAGACCAAGCCAACGTGATTTACGACATGTCTCCCAGGGTGTGCACCTGGCAAACAGAACCCACTAGAGGAATGCAGGTGAGTGTGTATCACTCAGGGGAGAGGGTCATGCCTGGGCAGTGCCCGAGGGCAGTGCTGGGGGCAGTGCTGAGGATTGTACCGGGGGCAGTTGGTCAATGCCAGAGTGCAGTGTCTGGGGAAGTAGGTGGAGCAATGCCAATGCAGAACAGGGGGCAATGTCATGGTGTGGTGGTGGGGAGGTTGCATGCAGGAGTGTTCTGTGATGGATGGGGCAGTTGCTTGGGTAATTCAGGGGGTGATATTCCTTGTGGGAAGGGGAGGGCTGTTTGGGAGACGTATGACTGGGGTGGATATTGAGGGGGGTGGGGGGGGGGTTGGGGAGATGTATGTCTGGGGTGGATATTGAGGGGGGGGAGTTGGGGAGATGTATGTCTGGGGTGGATATTGAGGGGGGTGGTGGGGGGTTGGGGAGATGTATGTCTGGGGTGGATATTGAGGAGGGTGGGGGGGGTTGGGGCGATGTATGTCTGGGGTGGATATTGAGGGGGGTGGGGGTGGAGTTGGGGAGATGTATGTCTGGGGTGGATATTGAGGGGGGGGGAGTTGGGGAGATGTATGTCTGGGGTGGATATTGACGGGGGGGGAGTTGGGGAGATGTATGTCTGGGGTGGATATTGAGGGGGGGGGAGTTGGGGAGATGTATGTCTGGGGTGGATATTGAGGGGGGGGGAGTTGGGGAGATGTATGTCTGGGGTGGATATTGGGGGGGGGTGTTGGGGAGATGTATGTCTGGGGTGGATATTGAGGGGGGGGGAGTTGGGGAGATGTATGTCTGGGGTGGATGTTGAGGAGTGGGGGGGGAGTTGGGGAGATGTATGTCTGGGGTGGATATTGAGGGGGGGGGAGTTGGGGAGATGTATGTCTGGGGTGGATATTGAGGGGGGGGAGTTGGGGAGATGTATGTCTGGGGTGGATATTGAGGGGGGGGGAGTTGGGGAGATGTATGTCTGGGGTGGATATTGAGGAGGGGGGGGAGTTGGGGAGATGTATGTCTGGGGTGGATATTGAGGGGGGTGGGGGGGGAGTTGGGGAGATGTATGTCTGGGGTGGATATTGAGGGGGGGGAGTTGGGGAGATGTATGTCTGGGGTGGATATTGAGGGGGGTGGGGGGGAGTTGGGGAGATGGAGAGAATTTGGAGATGGAGAGGTGAGAGGGACATGTATCGAGTCAGTGTAGGAAAGCATAGCCAGTTAATTGTACAAAACCACACCAACTGCCCCCCACCAAACTCTCCCTACTCTGCCTGAACCCAAGGGATTCACCCTACCACCACCCGCCCCCCCACTAAGTACAACCGTGGTAGCGCAACCCCCTCCCTCCCACCCCTGCTGCATCTGCGTTTCGAGATCAATGAGGGGAGATCTCATTGAGACGTATAAGATGATGAATGGGATGGATAGGATAGAGGTGGAGAGGCTCTTCCCGCTCAGAAAGGACAGTAGGACTAGGGGGCACAGCCTCAAGATAAAGGGGGGGCGGTTTAGAACGGAGTTGAGGAGGAACTTCTTCACTCAAAGGGTGGTGAATCTCTGGAATTCTCTGCCCGTTGAGGTGGTGGAGGCTGCCTCGCTAAATATATTTAAGACGCGGGTTGATGGGTTTTTGATAAGAGAGGGGATTAAGGGTTATGGGGAGAGGGCGGGAATGTGGAACTGAGCCACGACAGATCAGCCATGATCTTATTGAATGGCGGGGCAGGCTCGAAGGGCTAGATGGCCTACTCCTGCTCCTATTTCTTATGTTCTTATTTATATCCAAGGATTACGTGTCCTCGGTATTCCTCCTGGAAACCACTTCACACTTTGCTTTCACCCCACCCGCTCTGCTCGCCTTTTCAGTCAGTGTGACGTTGGAAAGTGCACGTTAACGCACAAAGTGAAACTTAAACAAAGATGTCTAATGAGGAAGAGAAACAGAAAATGCTGGAAAAATCCCAGCAGGTCTGGCAGCAACTGTGGGGAGGGAATAGAGCCAACGTTTGGAGTCTGAATGACCCTTTTACAGAGCTGCAATGCAGTATCTGCAGTGTTTAGCTTTTTGTTTTTGTCTAAGAGGAAGGCTGCTATAGCCTTTGTGAGGCTAGTTTCTGATTTGGAATTAGAGGCTCCATTAAGTAATGAACAACACGATCGCTGTAAAATTAATTTAGTTTCTATTCCTGAGAGGGCACGGCACTGGGTCACAATGAACAAACCACTCATATTCTTACTGAAAGATTGGTGTAGGCTCCCTCAGGGATGGAGGTTGGGTGGGGGTGAGGGTGGGGATTGGAGTGGGGATTAGTGATGGAAATAAGGGTGGGGGTTGGGGATTGGGGGGGGGGGTGAGGATTGAGGGTGGGTATTGGGGGGTGAGGGTGGAGGTGAGGGTGGGTATTGGGGGGTGAGGGTGTGGGTGAGAGTGGGGATGATGGTGGGGGTGAGGGTGAAGCTGAGGGTGAGGGTAGGAGTGGAGGAGGAGTTGAGGGTGTGGGTGAGGGTGGGGTTGATAGTGAGGGTTAGGTTGAAGATGAGGGTGAGGGGTGGAGGAGGAGGTGAGGATGTGGGTGATAGTAGGGGTTACGATGAGGGTGAGAGTGAGGGTACGGGTGGAGGTGGAGGTGAGGGTGGGGGGGTGTACTTGCCCAATTTTATTGAGGGATAGCATGAATACTCAGGATGGGATTTTCCACCCTCTGCCCCGTGCCAAGTTTACTGGTGACAGAAATGGTTCTCCATTGGCCGCTGGCGAGATCTTCCAGTCCCGCTGATGTTTATGGCATTTTGTGTGATTCGCCCGCTCATCTGCCCTGGAACCTATAACTGGGGGGGGGGGGGGCTACTTGTGTGGAGTGGAAAGGCAGTAGGTAGATGCAGGTTTTTAAAAATTAATTGTGGGACACGGGTGACGCTGGTTGGCCAGTATCTATTGCCGAGTTGCCTTGAACTGAGTGACTTGTTCAGTTAAGAGTCAGCCACGTTGCTGTGGCCCTGGAGTCACATGTAGGCCAGACCAGGTAAGGATGGCAGATTTCCTTCCCTAAAGGACATGACTGAACCAGCTGGGTTTTTCTGACAAAGGTTTCCAGACCAAGATTAGACTTTTAATTACAGATTTTAAAAATTGAATTGAAATTCCACCATCTGTCATGGGATTCGAACACTGGCACCCCCCCAGAACATGAGCTGAATTAATAGACTAGCGATAAAGCCACTAGGACATCACTACCCCACATTGTGCAGCCCCCCTTTTCCATTTAGGATCTTGCTGCATTTCCATCCTTCCAGCCACTGGCAAACTGGCCTACAAATATATTCCAACAGACAAAACAGTGGGACAGAAACAGAATGAAACTGCTTTTTTTTCCAGCACCTTTTACAACGCCAGGACTTCACAGTTGAGCCAGCAGTTGTGAAATGTACTCACTGTTACGGGGCAGGAAGTTGATGAGATTTCCTATCTCCCCCAATGATATACAGGTCCCAATAGAATCTCAGGCTCTCTCCTGCTGTCCTGGAGAACGATGAAATATTACAGATACTTCAATTTTTTCTTAACTGTATTAAGTGTCAGACTCAAATCTACAAACACCAGAACTTTGGGCCAAATAGTGATAAATGATACTTCCTAATAACAGGAAGCTTTCACATTGCCCTCCTTCCCTCCCCTGGGGTTAATTCTCATTTGTTTTCCTGTGTGCCACTCCGGTCACAGAATTTCTGAAGCTGCTACTCAGAATTCAAAGAATGAAGAACAAAAACAGCCCGGGAAACAGCCCAACGAGCCCGCGCCCCCATTTTAACATTACCAGTCCCCCCACCCCCCTCCACTCATGACCCTTGTCTATGCTTATGGCATTCCACATTGAGGGAAAACTAATTTAGGGACAATTTGTTAACACCAATCAGCCTAAGAGCACCTCTTTGGGGTGTGGGAGGAAACCGGAGCACCCCCGGAGAAAACCCACGCAAGCACGGGGAGAATGTGCAAACTCCCACAGACACCGGCCCAAATCCATGTATCTGCACAGCAAACAGTGATAGTGACTGAGCTGTCGTGTTGCCCAGTATCTGGTCCAGTTTAAGCGCACACTAACGACATGAAGCACTAGGCTACTCTCGAACATCCAAGAGCAGCTCAAGTATGACCCACCGCGTGTATGCCCCTCGTTGGACAACAAGGCAGACCGACTTAAAACCTGTGAATTAAAAGAGAAAAACATTAGTATCATACCACATCCTTATACATTACTAGGGACATCCCAATGCTAATGAACCTTATTTAAAACAATCTCCTATATTCGTAGGCTTTCTGTTTTGGAAATGTAGCAGAATCAACGAAAGATTTATGGTGGTCAACAATGAGGCAAGCAGAATTAGATCAATATACATATACATGCATGGAGATATTTTTACATTAGATGGGAGAAATCATGTCCAGGGTGTTAAACTCCTCAGGTGAAAGGGATTCTCTGAACCTGATGAGATATATGAAAAAGACACAGTCGCTATGTTTTTTTGAGTTGATTTGATGAGACAGGTTCTTTGAACTTGGTATGAACCAGTAGGGATCATCTGTGTCCACTTGCCCATTCATCCGCATTTGGAAATGTAAAGCACAAGTTGGTGAGATGGGAAATGAGCAGCGCCCTCGCTACCTCAACTCACTTCCCCTGTCTCCTGAGAGGTTATTGAAGGATTGCACGCTCTTCCAGTGTTTTCAGTACCCCTGACTGACAACCAACTTGACAAGCACTGGGAATAATCGCAGTGGCGCCCACTTAGTGCCATCAACTGTGTGCTGCTTTCCAAATAAAGTGAGTCTCACAACGCCAAGCAGGGTTCAGCTTCGCACTGGTATGTTCCGCACTGACAAAACCTTAAATATCTCAGCGCTCTCACACAACAGAGGCAGCTCATTCAGAAGACATCCCGCTGTTTCTGCTAGTTTTCAGTTTTTTTGAATTGTTTGCTTGATGGCGAACGCATGGTTCAAAATCATAGCAGGTTCAACTCACTGCGCCAAGCAAAGCGGACTCGGGACCTGTCACCCGCACCGTCTCTGGGAGTGGAGACCCCCACAGAGCTTCTTCTTGAGTTCTCTGCTCTAAGGCAGTGTCTCTGGGTAGGGCAAGGAGACAGGTCCCAAACGCACCTCAGTGCAGCAGGGATCAAGCCCCTTGTGGTTAGCACTTACTTGATCAGGTGCAGGTCAGTGGGACTAGGCAAAAAATCGTCCAGCACAGACAGGAATGGCCAAAAGGCCAGTTTCTGAGCTGTAATTTTCTACGGTTCTGTACCAGCCATCCAGCCAGTACCCCCTCACCCTTCATCCAGGATTCTGAGACTCTGTGGCAAATGGGGTGGCACGGTGGCACTGTGGTTAGCATTGCTGCCTCAGAGTGCCAGGGACCCAGGTTCAATTCCCGGCTTGGGTCACTGTTATTTAATAACAGTGTAAATATAACTGTTGTTTAATAACAGTTTAAATATAACTCTAACAAATGAAGCAGCTTAACCATTAACGGTTGAACAATATTTAAAAATGAAAAGGAAACAATTTTAATCTCTAACTTATCCCTGTTTCAGTTTCAAATAAACAACATTCCTCTTACAGATTCGAGCGCCACTTTAAACAATTAATATACTTGCTATAATGAGTGTATAGAGTCTTGAAGCTTTAGTGGGAGATATAGAATGGGGTTTTATGGCCTCTCTTGAGTGAGACTGGAAATTCCCACCCGAGGCCAATGGACATTTCCATTGTCAGTCCTTCTTCACCGCTCTGATTCCATGGTGGTGAGGTGGTAGAATTCCAATGCTAGTTCCAGAAGCCTGCAAAATCCTTCTAATTTCAACCAGGCTTGTGGGAAAGCTCCTGTGATTGGCCTGGCAGTGTGGAGTTTGCACATTCTCCCAGTGTTTGCATGGGTTTTCTATGGGATTTTCTCCCACAGTCTAAAGATATGTGAGTTTGGTTCATTGGCCATGCTAAATTGCCCCTTCGTGTCAGAGGGGCTAGCTCGGGTGAATGCATGGAGTTGTGGGGATAGATCCTGGGTGGGATTGTGGTCAGTGCTGACTTGATGGGCCAAATGGCCTACTACTGTACTGTAGGATTCTATGATTCTATGTTAGGGCCCGGGACCAGAACCCCAAGTTACCTCAGGATGTTGGACTAGATCCCAACAATTTTTCTATTTTTGAAATAAATACTACTCCAGAAGTAATTCCGCTGACAAATCAGGGATCTCAGATAGCAAAAAATAACAGTTTAAATATAACTCTAACAAATGAAGCAGCTTAACTATTAATGGTTGAACAATATTTAAAAATGAAAATCATTGTTCCGTGGGAGCACTGAAGAGAGGCTGCGATTTGCGAGTGGAGAGCTTGTGGGTGAGTACAGCGACTTTTTCCTTCTTTTAAAAACTAACTTTGTTTAGTGGGGGTTTTTTTTTGATTGTTTTAAGTTTGACCCCGGTTTGACCCCGGAAGTAGTCGCGAGGGCACTCGGGTCAAGTTTTTTTTTTCACCCTACTATAAATTAGACCGGAGGGGATTCCCGATACTCTACACAGGTAGAGTATCCCAGCCCTCCCCACTCCCCTAACCTAAAAAAAAAGAGAGAGAGAGAGAGGGGCTCTGTCTGAGAGCAGGTAAGACTGCTTTTGTTTTTGTGTGTGCTGTAAGGGCTTTGGCTCACAGGACCAAGAGATAAGGTAAGTTATAAGTTTTTTTTTACTTTGGGTTACTATAAGGGGTAAATATGAGTGTGAGACCTGTATGTTGCTGCCAATGCAACATGTGGGAGGTCTTGGAAGCTCCTGGCCTGCCAGACATCCACACCTGTGCTCGGTGTGTGGAGCTGAAGGCCCTACGAAACCAGGTTAAGGAGCTGCAAATGCAGCTCGAGGACCTTCGGCTCGTTCGGGAGAGTGAGGAGGTTATAGATAGGAGCTACCAGCAGGTAGTCACACCAGGGCAACGGGATGAGGGCACTTGGGTAACTATTAGGAAGGGGAAAACACGGGTGATGGAGAGCACTCCGGTGGATGTCCCCCTTCAAAATAAGTACTCCGGCCTGAGTACTACTGGGGGGGACAGCTCATCTGAGGGAGGAAGCGGTGGCCAGGTCTCTGGAGCTGAGCCAGTGAGCCAAAAAATCAAAAAAGAGAGCAGAAAGGTAGTGCTAATAGGGGACTCCACAGTGAGGGGGGCGGACAGGCGTTTTTGTGGATGTAGACGTGAGTCGCAGATGGTGGTTTGTCTCCCTGGGGCTGGGATTCGGGATGTCTCTGGGCGTGTCCCAGACATCCTGAAAGGGGAGGGTGAGGAACCAGAGGTTGTAGTACATATAGGTACTACTGACGTAGGTAAGAAGAGGGAGGCACTCGTGAAAAGGGACTATAGGGAACTGGGTAGGCAGCTGAGGAAGAGAAAAGCGAAGGTAGTAATCTCAGGATTGCTGCCTGTGCCAAGGGAGAATGAGGGCAGGAATGGAATGAGGTGGAGGGTGAATGCGTGGCTGAGGGACTGGTGTAGAGGGCAGGGATTTCGGTTCCTAGATCACTGGGACCTCTTTAGGGGTAGGTGGGACCTGTATAGTAAGGACGGGTGGCACTTAAATACCAGGGGGACTAATATCTTGGCGGGGAGACTGGCTAAGGCTACCGGGGGGACTTTAAACTAGAAAGGATGGGGGGAGGGAACTGTGATGGGGAGACTGGGACGGAGGAGGTTCGCTCCCAGGTAGGGGAGGACCGCAGGCAGTATGGGAGGGAGGTTAGACAGGCGGTGGAGAAGGGAAATGCCCAGACTGAGGGGCTGAAGTGTATATATTTTAATGCAAGGAGTGTAGTGAATAAGGTAGATGAGCTTAGGGCGTGGATTGCTGCTTGGGAATGTGATGTGGTGGCCATTACGGAGACTTGGATGTCTCAGGGACAGGACTGGGTACTTCAGGTGCCAGGCTTCAGGTGCTTCAGGAAGGACAGGGAGGGTGGCAGAAGGGGTGGTGGAGTGGCACTGTTGATCAGGGACAGTGTCATGGCTACAGAGAAAGAGGATGTCGTGGAGGGATTGTCTACAGAATCTCTGTGGGTGGAAGTTACAAACAGCAAAGGGTCGAAAACTTTGCTGGGTGTATTCTATAGGCCGCCCAATAGTGACAGGGAAGTTGAAGTGCAAATAGGGAAACAGATTCTGGAGAGATGTAGTAATAACAGAGTTGTTGTGATGGGAGACTTCAATTTCCCAAACATCGACTGGAATATCCCTAGGGTAAGGGGTTTGGATGGGGAGGAGTTTGTTAGGTGTGTTCAGGCAGGTTTCCTGACACAGTATGTGGATAAGCCTACGAGGGGAGAGGCTGTACTTGACCTGGTACTGGCGAATGAACCAGGGCAGGTGATGGATCTTTCGGTAGGAGAGCATCTTGGGAATGGTGACCATAATTCTATCTCCTTCACAATTGCATTGGAACGAGATAGGATCAGGCAGGCTAGGAAGGTGTTTGTCTGGGGTAAGGGGAGATACGAAGAAGTCAGGAAGATACTTGGACAAATAAACTGGAAGGAGGCGTTCTTAGGGAAAAGTACCGAAGGAAGGTGGCAGATATTCAAGGAATGTGTGTCTGGAGCTCTGAATGACAACGTTCCGATGAGACAAGGGGGTTTTGGTAGGTCGCGGGAACCGTGGTGCACAAAGGCTGTGTTGAACCTAGTCAGGAGGAAAGGGAAGGTGTATAAGAGGTTCAGGGAATTAGGAGAGGTTAAAGATCTTGAGGAGTATAAGGACTGTAGGAAGGAACTTAAAAGGGAAATTAGGAGAGCCAGAAGGGGTCATGAGAAGACCTTGGTGGGTAAGATTAAGGAGAATCCCAAGGCCTTCTATAAATATGTGAAAGGTAAAAGGATAAGAAGAGAAGGGATAGGACCTATAAAAGGTGAGGGGGGAAAGGTTTGTGTGGAACCAGAAGAAATGGCAGAAGTGCTTAACGAGTACTTCGCCTCAGTTTTCACAGTGGAAGCTGATCTGGGAGATTTTGTTATGGATTTGCAGCAGATGGAAAAGATTGAGTACGTGAATATTAAGGAGGAGGATGTGTTGGAACTTTTGAATTCTATCAAGGTAGATAAGTCGCCTGGACCAGATGGGATGTACCCCAGGATACTGTGGGAGGTGAGGGAAGAGATTGCAAAGCCCCTGGCGATGATCTTTGCGTCGTCAATGGAGACGGGAGAGGTTCCGGAGGATTGGAGGATTGCGGATGTAGTTCCTATTTTCAAGAAAGGGAACAGAGATAGCCCGGGAAATTACCGTCCGGTGAGTCTGACCTCAGTAGTTGGTAAGCTGATGGAGAGGCTTCTGAGGGACAGGATTTACGAACATTTGGAGAGGTTTGACATGATCAGGAATAGTCAGCATGGATTTGTCAAGGGCAGGTCGTGCCTTACAAGCCTAGTTGAGTTCTTCGATAATGTGACTGAACACATTGACGAAGGAAGTGCCGTGGACATAGTGTACATGGACTTCAGCAAGGCGTTTGATAAGGTCCCCCATGCAAGACTTCTTGAGAAGGTGAGAGGGCATGGGATCCAAGGGCCTTTGGCCTTGTGGATCCAGAACTGGCTTGCCTGCAGAAGGCAGAGTGGTTGTGGATGGGGCTTTTTCTGAATGGAGGTCAGTCACCAGCGGTGTGCCTCAAGGATCTGTTCTGGGACCCTTGTTGTTTGTCATTTTCATAAATGACCTGGATGAGGAAGTGGAGGGATGGGTAAGTAAGTTCGCTGATGACACTAAGGTCGGTGGTGTTGTGGATGGTCTGGAAGGATGGCAAAAGTTGCAGCAGGACATAGATAGGATGCAGGACTGGGCGGAGAAGTGGCAGATGGACTTCAACGCGGATAAATGTGTAGTCGTCCATTTTGGCAGAACCAACGGGATGAACGAGTACACTATCAAGGGCAGAAGTCTGAGTAGTGTTGAGGAGCAGAAGGATCTTGGGGTCCGGGTCCACAGGACTCTTAAATCAGCCTCGCAGGTGGAGGATGTGGTCAAGAAGGCGTATGGTGTACTGGCCTTCATTAATCGAGGGATTGAGTTTAGGAGTCGGGAGGTAATGCTGGAACTTTATAAGACCCTTGTCAGGCCTCATTTGGAGTATTGTGCGCAGTTCTGGTCGCCTCACTATAGGAAAGATGTAGAAGCTATTGAGAGGGTGCAGAGGAGATTTACAAGGATGTTGCCTGGACTGGGAGGCATGCCTTATGAAGTTAGGTTGAGGGAGCTGGGACTCTTTTCCCTGGAGAGACGAAGGTTGAGAGGCGACCTGATAGAGGTTTACAAAATGTTGAGAGGAATAGATAGGGTGGACTCTCAGAGGCTATTTCCCCGGGTTGAAATGGTTGCTACGAGAGGACACAGATTTAAGGTGCAAGGAGGGAAGTTCAGAAGTGATGTTAGGGGTAAGTTTTTCACTCAGAGGGTGGTGAGTGAATGGAATCGGCTGCCGTCAGTGGTGGTGGAGGCGAACTCGCTGGGGTCTTTTAAAAGACTTCTGGATGAGTATATGGGGTTTAATGAGATTGAGGGTTATAGATAGGTCTGTAGGTTGGTAGGTGTTGATGTGATCGGCGCAACTCGTGGGCCGAAGGGCCTGTTTGTGCTGTAGTGTTCTATGTTCTATGTTCTATGAAATAATTTTAATTTCTAACTTATCCCTGTTTCAGTTCCAAATAAACAATATTCCTCTTACAGATTCAAGCGCTACTTTAAATACACTTAGCAACCATTAATATACTTGCTATAATGAGTGTATAGAGTCTTGAAGCTTTCAGTGGGAGATATAGAATGGGGTTTTATGGCCTCTCTTGAGTGAGACCGGAAATTCCTACCCGAGGTCAATGGACATTTCCATTGTCAGTCCTTCACTGCTCTGATTCCATGGTGGTGAGGTGGTAGAATTCCAACGCTAGTTCCAGAAGCCTGCAAAATCCTTCTAATTTCAACCAGGCTTGTGGGAAAGCTCCTGTGATTGGCCTGGCAGTGTGGAGAGTCAGCCCACTGCCCCTAGCATCAGTCAATGAAGACCCTGCCACTGGGAAGATACCACTGCGATCCCTCTGCAGGCTTGGAACTGTCCAGGTATCCCTGACATTGGGACTTCCTGAAGAAATAGTGACCTGCTTCTCTCTTCAGTAATGCTGCCGTATCTATTAGTCATTGGGCAGGACTTTACAACCACACTCACTCTGAAACCGGAAAATCCCATCTGAGCTCTACGGATCTTTCCATAGTTCATCCCTCCCCCGTTCCAATTCCCGTGGTGCGTGGAACGGGAAAATTTGCTCATAGATTCATAGTGATGTACAGCAGGGAAAGAGATCTTGGCCCAACTCCTCAATGCAATTTTTAAATTGAGCTGGTCTCATTTGCCTACGTTTGGCCCATATCGCTCTAAACCTTTCCCATCCATGCACCTGTCCAAATGCCTTTTAAATGTTATAATTGTACCTGCCTCCACCATCTCCTCTGGCAGCTAATTCCACATATGCACCACCCTCTGTGTGAAAAAATTGTCCCTCCGACCCCTTTTAAATCTTTCCCCTCTCACCTTCAACCTATGCCCTCTAATATTGGACTTCCCAACCCTAGATCTTGGTTATTCACCTTATCAATGCCCCTTATGATTCTATAACTCTCTATAAGATCACTCCAGGGAACAAAGTTCCAGCCTATCCAGCATCTCCTTACAATTTAAACCTTCTGGTCCCAGTTAAATCTTTTTTTGCACCCTTTCCAGTTTAATAACATCCTTCCCATTGCTTCCCGCATTTTCTGTTTTACTTGCAAAACCCACTTTTCTATTTTACGATTGAACCACTTTTCCCATTCTTTTAAACTTCCCTCTCTGCTGGATATAACTAAATGACGAACCTTCCATTTCTATTAGAAGCCAGTGCGAATGGTTGGTTCCACGTATAAAAATGACTGGTGAAATTTGGAATTTGTGCTTTGAGTGTTGCAAATATCAGTGTGTGTAAAAGCCCAGAATGCTGCTCCATTGATAGATCGCTTCAAGTTACTGCCTTGTGTCAGGATTCCTCTGCTGTACCAACCTAGCCCCAAGATATAGCTTTTCCCTCAGTCCCAGTTATGGCAGAGAGCATCCATTACAGATAATTAAAGTTGCTTCTTGTAAAACCGCGAGCGAGGTTTGCAAGGAAGTGTTCCCTTTGGCCAACTTAATTTTGTCTTCTGAGAGTGCCATCCTTCCAGTCGCTCCTTCATCAAAATGAATCTAATGCCCTCGCCTCGAACACAAATGTTGGTCACGAGGAGTACTTATTGGATTCTATCGGAAGCTTGCCTGCTGGAAATGTAATGATGCAGGTTACCATATCACGTGGCTTTCTCCTGTTTGATCTGGGATGCCCACGACACTGGCTGTGAGCTGTTGTTTGCTGCCATTTATTGGGTCAGATTCGCCCAGATTCTGTCTCATTTTTCAGTAACTGGATCACAGAATGCGTCCCCATTAACTTCCAGCAGTCAGGAGCTGGGGTCAAATGAACCATTGGCCCATGGGACCACTGCAATGTGGTTGTATTGTACGGGAATGGCAGGATGGTAGCTGGCTGTGCAAATACTCATCTCTCCCACTTTTCCTATCATTCCAGGATGGAGGAGTGGTCCAAAGTGTGAGGAGATAAGAAATAGGAGCAGGAGTCGGCCATCTAGCCCTTCGAGCCTGCTCCGCCATTCAATAAGATCATGACTGATCTGAAGTGGATCAGTTCCACTTTCCCGCTTTCTCCCCTTAATTCCCCTGTCTATCAGAAACCTATCTACCCGTGACTTAAATATATTTAGCGAGGCAGCCTCCACCACTTCAACGGGCAGAGAATTCCAGAGATTCACCACCCTTTGAGTGAAGAAGTTTCTCCTCAACTCCGTTCTAAACCACCACCCCCCCCCTTATCTTGAGGCTGTGCCCTCTAGTCCTGCTGTCCTTTCTAAGCGGGAAGATTCTCTCTACCTCTACCCTATCCATCCCCTTCATTATCTTATACGTCTCTATAAGATCCCCCCTCATCCTTCTAAACTCCAACGAGTACAGACCCAGTCTATTCAATCTCTGTTCATAGTCCAACCCCCTCATCTCCGGTATCAGCCTAGTGAACCTCCTCTGCACTCCCTCCAAGGCCAAAATATCCTTGCGCAAGTGCGGTGACCAAAACTGCACACAGTACTCCAGCTCACCAGTACCCTGTAGTGAGTCTGCTTCCATTCAGTGAACAGTGGGTATTTGCCACGCATGTTATTATTCCTGTCTTAACTTTGTCACCTCCACTGGGGAGTTGGTCAATTTAAATAAAGATATCCTCTGCACCTAATCTGTGTGTGTGTGTGTGTGTGTGTGTGTGTGTGTTTTAGGGTTGGCTCATCCATAATAATGAAAGTTGCGCTGCAGCAGAAATATCGCCTTTTAATTCACAAGCAAATAATTAAATACCATATGGAGACCCATTTGAGAATTGGCTTTAATGCAAACAGTGCTGGTAGTATAAACAATCACGTATGGAATTCTGTCTTAGTAATTTATCTCACTCGTGAGAAAGGAACCTCGATGAAAGGCATTGCTTCCTTTAATCCATCTGCTGCCTCTGCTCATACGCAGGATCTGACTAATGTAGGTTTCCGAATGATTTCAGATGTTATAGCTTGCTTCAGATATATTGAGATGCACTAACTGGGTGGCACGGTAGCACAGTGGTTGGCACTGCTGCTTTACAGCTCTAGGGCCCTGGGTTCGATTCCCGGTTCGGGTCACTGTCTGTGTGGAGTTTGCACATTCTCCTCGTGTCTGCGTGGGTTTGCTCCAGCTTCCTCCCACAGTCCAAAGATGTGCAGGTTAGGTTGATTGGACATGCTAAAATTGCCCCTTAGTGTACTAGGATGCTTAGGGTAGAGGGATTAGTGGGTAAAATACGTAGGGATGTGGGGGTAGGGCCCAGGTGGGATTGTGGTCAGTGCAGACTCGATGGGCCGAAGGGACTCTTTCTGCACTGTAGGGTTTCTATGATTCTGAAGGGTCATCGAAACGAAGGCTGGCTCACTCACAATACTGTGCACTGTCCTTTTCCCCGTATTATAAAGGGGACATAGGAACTTCAGTGAGAAAAAAAAGATGCTCAAGAATGAGATCAGAATGGATAGTTTATAACAGGTGGGTGGGATATTCCCAGGGAAAGGTGAGCAGATGTAGGTCTTTAAAATGATGGAAGTGTTTCCACATCTGGGAATTCCAGCATGAAGGGCCATACGTATAAAACAGTCAGTGATCAGTTTGACAGGTAAATCATCCAGCGAGTGTCTGGAATGTGGAACTTGCTACCACGGGGAGTGATTGAGGTAAACAGCGTAATGTCCTAACTCTGCTCAGAGTTGTGGGTTTTAAATGTGGTCTACACACGTAGATTCAATCAGGGTTTATTGAGGGGCTGTTCACTATACAGAGTAGAGACTGAAACTAAAACATGAGCCTGTGAAGCAACCCCAATAACATCACCATCAGATCATGTGACTGGTTCTTAAAGCAATCATGCAACCACTTAAATATATAACATGTTTTACATATATGTTATATATTAAAGGGAAGTCAGGTAAGTTTATGAGGATGAAATAAATTAATTAGATGAAGGCGCTGAATGTATTATAGATTAATTTGCTGACAATACTCAGGTCAGTCGGAAAGCAACTTATGAGGAAGTTACAAAGAGTCTGCAAAGAGGTATAGATGGTTCCCACTTTGGGACGAAGAGGAAAAAAGCAGAATATAATTTAAATGGAAAGAGAGTGTAGAATGCTGCAGTGTAGAGGGATCTGGGTGTTCTTGTACATGAATCACAAGAAGTTGGCACGCAAGTTAGCATGCCCAAAAGATGTGTTGGTTAGGTGGATTAGCTATGGTAAATGTGTGGGGTTACGGGGAAAGAGAAGAGGGTAGGGCTTGGGTGGGATGCTCATTCAAAGAATAGGTGCTGGGCCGAATGGCCTCTTTCTGTACGGAAGGGATTTTATGGTTCTAGTACAACAATTAATTAGAAAGGCAATATAGACTTTTTTACAAGGGGAGGGTGAAGTATGAAAGTAGGGAAGTGTTCCAGCTATATGGCAAGACTACAATTTGAATAGGGTGTACAGATCAGTCTCGTTATTTAAGAAAGGATACACTTGCATTGGAATCACTTCAGAGAATACTGACTGGCTCAATTCCTGGATGAAGGAGCTGTCTTGTGAGGAGAAGTTAAGCAGGTTGTACTCATTGGAGTTTGTAGGATTATGATGTGACTGAAATCTATGAGATCCTGAGCGGAATTGATGGATAGATGCTGGGAGACTGTTTCCCCTGGCGGAGGAATCTAGAACCAGCAGAAGAAGGGTATAGGATAACAGATGTTAATGTATGGCATAGATGAAAGTTAGTCTTGTTTCAGACTTTCTCTCTCTCTTGGGGGGGAGGTCGGAACAACGTCTCAGACCTAAATGCTTACTCTGTAATAAAGCAGAAAATGTTCCAAAAAACTCAGCAGGTCAGGCGAGAGAAACAGAGTCTCTACTCTTCTTCAGTATTTAGGTGAAACTAAATACTGTAACCTGCTTCAAAGCAATACTGATACCAGGATCTGTGGAGAGGCTAGCAGTACGGAAACCTATGAAAAGGAAAGTCCCAGAAAACGATGACTCTACAGAGTTCTCGGGGCAGCAGTCATCACCCAGGCCGCTGATCAGTTACACTCAAAGTTCCAAACGTCAGCCTTTCTTTCAAAGCTGCTCTTCACGTATCAGTAGTTAACTTCGACTGCCTTCAGCCAAAGACCCAATATCGATCGGACACCGGCACAGCGGTTAGCACTGCTGCCTCACAGCACCAGGGACCTGGGTTCAATTCTTGGTTTAAATCACTGTCTGTGTGGAGTTTGCACATTCTCCCCATGTCTGCGTGGGTTTCCTTTGGGTGCTCCGGTTTCCTCCCACAGTCTGAAAGATGTGCTGGTTGGGGTGCATTGGTCATGCTAAATTCTCCCTCAGTGTACAGGTGCCGGAGTGTGGCGACTAGGGGAGTTTCTAATCTAAGTTTCAAACTCAGTTCAAACTGAATCTATTAATGTGTTGCCTACATTATCCCCTGTTGTTTATGAAGAGTCTCCCAGAGAAAGTGCTTTTCCTGGGTCCAGCTTAGCGAGCAGAGAGGGTCACATTGTTAAAAAGCTAGTACAGTCCCAGGGTAAAAGTTAGTTGGTGCCCATTCTTCAGTTCAGGTTGAATG
This sequence comes from Carcharhinus amblyrhynchos, assembly GCF_965287045.1. NCBI lineage: Eukaryota > Metazoa > Chordata > Chondrichthyes > Carcharhiniformes > Carcharhinidae > Carcharhinus > Carcharhinus amblyrhynchos. The sequence goes on along the minus strand of NC_137340.1, from coordinate 4,816,268 downwards.
TCTTCCTTCCCTCCAGAGCTGGAGATCAGCACAGACATTGAGGCAAAACCTTTAGCACTTCTGCAGCTGCAGAATCCTAAATAGCGATCCTGTCCCTGAGTTAATTACCTACAGGAAACTTGAATCGTTGCAGAGGATGAAGGTGTCTCATCTCCAAACACTCAGCAATTCTCCCATTGCCTTTAGCAAACTGACAAAGGTCCCTCTTACCCCAGCCTGCACAAAGTGGACGGTTCTAAGAACATAAGAACATAAGAAATAGGAGCAGGAGGAGGCCATCTAGCCCCTCGAGCCTGCCCCGCCATTCAATAAGATCATGGCTGATCTGTCGTGGCTCAGTTCCACATTCCCGCCCTCTCCCCATAACCCTTAATCCCCTCTCTTATCAAAAACCCATCAACCTGCGTCTTAAATATATTTAGCGAGGTAGCCTCCACCACTTCAACGGGCAGAGAATTCCAGAGATTCACCACCCTTTGAGTGAAGAAGTTCCTCCTCAACTCCGTTCTAAACCGCACCCCCCTTTATCTTGAGGCTGTGCCTCCTAGTCCTACTGTCCTTTCTGAGCGGGAAGAGCCTCTCCACCTCTATCCTATCCATCCCATTCATCATCTTATATGTCTCAATGAGATCTCCCCTCATTCTTCTAAACTCTAACGAGTACAAGCCTAGTTTATCCAGCCTCTCCTCATAGCTCAACCCCCTCAACTCCGGTATCAGCCTAGTAAACCTCCTCTGCACTCCCTCCAAGGCCAAAATATCCTTGCGTAAGTGCGGCGACCAAAACTGCACACAGTACTCCAGCTGCGGCCTCACCAGTGCCCTATACAGCTGCAGCAAGACCTCCCTACTTTTATATTCAATCCCCCTCGCTATGAAGGCCAGCATCCCATTCGCCTTCCTGACCACCTGCTGCACCTGCAAGCTGGGTTTTTGCGACTCATGCACAAGGACCCCGAGGTCCCTCTGCACCGTCGCCTGCTGCAGTTTTTCGCCACGTAAGTAATAGTCCTTCCTATCATTATTCCTGCCAAAGTGGACCACCTCGCACTTGCCAACATTAAATTCCATTTGCCATTTCCTGGCCCATTCACCCAGCCTATCTAGATCCTTCTGCAGACTCTCCACACCCTCTGCATAATTCGCCGTTCCACCAATCTTGGTGTCATCAGCAAATTTCGACACCCTACACTCGGTTCCCTCCTCCAGATCATCTATATAAATGGTAAGTAGCTGAGGCCCCAGCACTGACCCCTGGGGCGCTCCACTAGTCACCAAATGTTACTGGGAAATCACCTGTTCTTCTTTTCCCAACCAGAAGTTGCTTATTTTTTCCTTCAGTGGCTAAATTAATTGAGATCTCAGATCGTTTCGATCTTTGAGACAGTCGCGAACTGTGACAGACTTGCCAAGATCATTCCTCTTCTGAAGCTTTTTTCCAGCCTCCTTTGAGGGGACTTTGAGTTCATCAGACTGTGCTGAGTTCTTCCCTTCTACTCCCAGAGGGTTCAAAGGCCAATTCTCGTTTGAATCAGCCTTTCGTTGAAAAGTCTTATTGAGTTTATAGTTCGGTCATCCTAGAACATACACTCTGCTTTCCAGAGGTGCTTTTTTTAATTCATTTGTTGGGCATTTGGTATCAATGGGTCCTATTCTGGTTGGTGACTAGTGGAGTGCCGCAGGGATCGGTGTTGGGGCCTCAACTGTTTACCATGATCCGGAGGAGGGGGCTGAGTGTAGGGTGACGAAATTTGCTGATGACACGAAGATGAGTGGAAACGCAAATTGTGCGGAGGGTGTGGAAAGTCTGCAGAGGGATCTGGGTAGGCTGAGCGAGTGGGTGAGGACCTGGCAGATGGAGTACAATGTTAGCAAATGTGAGGTTATCCACTTTGGCAGAAAAAAATAGTAGGAGGGATTATTATTTAAAAGGCGAAAAGCTGCAGCATGCTACGGTGCAGAGGGACCTGGGGGTCCTTGTGCATGAGTCGCAAAAACCCAGTCTGCAGGTGCAGCAGGTGATCAAGAAGGCGAATGGGATGTTGGCCTTTATAGCGAGGGGGGATAGAATATAAAAGCAGGGAGGTCTTGCTGCAACTGTACAGGGTACCGGTGAGGCCGCAGCTGGAGTACTGTGTGCAGTTTTGGTCGCCGCACTTGTGGAAGGATATATTGGCCTTGGAGGGAGTGCAGAGGAGGTTCACTAGGCTGATACCGGAGATGAGGGGGTTGGACTATGAAGAGAGACGAAATAGACTGGGTCTGCACTCGTTGGATGAGGGGGGATCTTATAGAGACACATAAGATAATGAAGGGGATGGATAGGGTAGAGGTAGAGAGATTCTTCCCACTTAGAAAGGATAGCAGGACTAGAGGGCACAGCCTCAAGATAAGGGGGGGGGCAGTTTAGATCAGAGTTGAGGAGGAACTTCTTCACTCAAAGGGTGGTGAATCTCTGGAATTCTCTTCCCGTTGAAGTGGTGGAGGCTGCCTCACTGAATATATTTAAGTCACGGGTAGATAGGTTTCTGATAGACAGGGGAATTAAGGGTTATGGGGAGAGGGCGGGAAAGTGGAACTGATCCACTTCAGATCAGCCGTGATCTTATTGAATGGCCGGGCAGGCTCGAAGGGCTAGATGGCCGACTCCTGCTCCTATTTCTTATGTTCTTATCCTGAAGAAAGTTATTGACAGATCATGGAAGTGCTGCGATCTCACTCTCAAATATGGATTTTTGAAACTTTGTATAACACAAATTGGCCTAAACTTCTTTCCATCCTGAAAATTATCATTGATCTTTTGGACCCAAAGGCTCCGAGCTAAGAAGCTATCAAAATAACATTGTCACCATCTGTTTCCCCTTCAAAGCACACGCAGAGAGGATCAAACCGGTCAGGATTTCCACAGCAACCCAACGCTGATATTTCAAAGCAAAGTTTCTCCAAGAATCAGCTCAGCTTTAATTCCATCAGTATCTGTACAGAACTCGAAAGAACTGCTCAAAATCAAATGAAAGTTGGTCAACGTTACATTGTGATCTAAAGATTTATAGAATCATAGAACCCCTACTGTGCAGAGGAGATATTTGGCCCATCGAGCTAGCACAGACAACATTCTACCCTATCCACATAACCCTACACATTTACCCTTCCTCACCTCTCCTTGTCTGAGACAGCGCTGGGCTTTGTCCTTGAAGTGGAGGGGTATGGGGGTAGGGCCTGGATGGGATTGTATTGGGTGCAGACTCGATGGGCCGAAGGGCCTCTTTCTGCACTGTAGGGTTCTATGATCTATGTAAAAACTGCTGCGCTGTCTGAATGATGCAATAAGAACAAGGCAGGATCTTCAAGCTAACAAATTATTGGGACATTGAGTCAAGTAATAAAATCATACTTCTTTTTATTTGTTCGTGGGATATGGGTGTCGCTGGCTGGGTCAGCATTTATTGACCATCCCTTCGGGCAGTTAACAGTTAGCCACATTGCTGTGACTCTGGAGTCACATGTAGGCCAGACTGGGTAAGGATGGTAGAGTCCCCTCCTCGAAGGGACATTATAGATAATTTTTACAGATAATTTTTCCGACAATCGTTTCACGCTCTTCGTGAGACTCTTAATTCTGTTTCTTTTAATTGAATTCACTGTCAGCCGTAGTGGGGTTTGGATCCTGGTCTCTGGATTACGAGTCCAGTGACAATACACCAGCATCTCTCTCTAAATTGTTATTCAGTTGACTTTGAAAGGTAAGGGATTTATACGTTATAGTAAAAAGCACAGATATGGCTTTTCTCTGCAGGTTACCTAAGATTTTATGTTGAATGTAACTGGTATTATTCTTCATTGTCCAAAATGTAATTGCTCCAATTTATTTCGATGAGCGAAGCTTTATTTGACAGTTCCTGCGAACACCAGGCGGTGGAAATAAATCAGCTACACACTTTACTATCAAGGCTCTGTCAATGCTAATGGGGAGAAAGGAGAGAGAGAGAGAGGGAAGCAGGCACGTAGAGGGAAAAAAAGAGATCAAAGAGGAAAAGGAAGAGCAAGAGCAGAGAGGGAGAGAGAGTGAGGGAAAGAGGGAGGGAGAGAGAGAAAGAGGGAGAGAGAGTGAGGGAGAGAGGGAGAGAGGGAGAGAGAGTGAGGGTGGGAGGGAGAGAGGTAGAGGAAGAGAGGGAGGGAGAGAGAGAGAGAGAAGGAGGGAGAGAGAGAGGGAGAGAAAGAGGGGATGGGGGAAGCCAGCCACTTGAGAAAAAGGAGAGATCAAAGAGAAAAAGGGAGACTAAAAGCAGACAGAGAGAGGGGGAGAGAGGGAGAGAGAAAGAGAGAGAGAGAGAGAGCAAGAGGGAGAGAAAGCGAGGAAGAGAGGGAGGGAGAAAGGTAGGGAAGCAGGCAAGTAAAGAAAAACAAGGTCAAAGAGGAAAAGGGAGAACAAGAGCAGAGAGGGAGAGAAGAGAGAGGGAGAGAGAGTGAGGGAGAGAGAGAGTGAGAGCGAGGGAGAGAGAGAGGGAGAGAGAGTGAGGGAGTGAGAGGAAGGGAGAGAGAGAGTGAGAGCGAGGGAGAGAGAGAGGGAGAGAGAGAGAAGAGGGAGAGAGGGAGAGAGAGAGAAGAGGGAGAGAGTGGGAGAGAGAATAAGAGAGAGAGAGGAGAGAGAGGGAGAGAGAGAGAGAGAGCAAGAGGAGAGAGGGACTCAGAGGGAGGGAGATGGGAAGAGACGGAGAGAGAGAGAGAGCGAGGGAAAGAGAAAGAGAGAGAGAGAGCCATAGGTCACCAAAGAGAGGAGATAGGGAGAAAGAGAGAAGAGTGGGTAGAGGGAGTGAGGGAGGGGAGAGAAAGAGACAGAGAGAGAGAGACTAAAAACACGGAGCTGTGACAGCCTCACTTTTTCCTTATTATTGACAGTTTTTTACAATATTTAATCTTTCACAGGAATGGCATTGCTGGCCAGTTTAGCATATATATATTCTTATATATTCCCCATCTCAAATTGCCCTGTGAGAGGCGGTAGTGAGCCGCCTTCTTGAACTGCTGCAGACCATGTGGCGTAGGTACATCCACAGTGCTGTTAGGGAGGGAGTTCCGGGATTTTGACCCAGTGACAGTGAAGGAACGGTGATCTATTTCCAAGTCAGGATGCTGAGTGGCTGGGAGGGGAAGTTGCAGGTGGTGGTGTTCCTGTGTATCTGGTGCCTTGGTTATCCGAGGTGGCGGAGATCGTGGGTTTAGAAGATGCTGTGGAAGCAGCCTTGCGGGGTTACCGCAGTGTACGTTGTAGATAATACACAGTGCTGCTACTGAGCATCGCGGGTGGAGGGAATGGATGGTGAAAGTGGTGGATCGAAGACAATTAATAAGGACTGCTTTGTCCTGGATGGTATCAAGCTTCTGTTGGAGCTGCACCCATCCAGGCAAATATTCCATCACACTCCTGACTTGTTCCGCGTAGGGAAGTCAGGAGATGAGTTACTCACCACAGGATTCCCAGTCTCTGACCTGCTATTGTCCCACGGTACTTGTAGAATTGGTTCAGGATATCAGTGGGATTCAGACCTGGTCATTGTCCTGGCACTGGCCACTTACCAGTTCAAGCTTTAATCTTGTCCTGGTCTCGCTGCACTTGGGCACAGCCTGCTTCAGTATCTGAGGAATCGCAAGTGGTGCTGGACATTGTACAAGATGACAAGCAGGTGTTGCTCATGGGAGGGGTTCAAGGTGTGTGGGGGAGGGTGTGGGGGCTGTGAGGGGCGGTGGGGGTGATGGTGTGGGGGTGTGCGGGGGAGGGTGTGGAGGGGGTGTGAGGGAGTGGGGGTGATGGTGTGGGGGTGTGAGGGGTTGGGGGTGAAGGTGTGGGGGTGTGTGGGGGTGGGGGTGATTGTGTGGGGGTGGGAGTGATGGTGTGGGGGTGTGTGGGGGTTGGGGGTGATGGTGTGGGGGTGTGAGGGGTTGGGGGTGATGGTGTGGGGGTGTGAGGGGTTGGGGGTGATGGTGTGGGGGTGTGTGGGGGTGGGAGTGATGGTGTGGGGGTGTGAGGGGTTGGGGGTGATGGTGTGGGGGTGTGAGGGGTTGGGGGTGATGGTGTGGGGGTGTGAGGGGTTGGGGGTGATGGTGTGGGGGTGATGGTGTGGGGGTGTGAGGGGTTGGGGGTGATGGTGTGGGGGTGTGTGGGAGTGGGGGTGATGGTGTGGGGGTGTGTGGGGGTGGGGGTGATGGTGTGGGGGTGTGTGGGGGTGGGGGTGATGGTGTGGGGGGTGTGTGGGGGTGGGGGTGATGGTGTGGGGGTGTGAGGGGGTGGGGGTGAAGGTGTGGGGGTGGGGGTGATGGTGTGGGGGTGTGAGGGGATGGGGGTGAAGGTGTGGGGGTGGGGGTGATGGTGTGGGGGTGTGAGGGGTTGGGGGTGAAGGTGTGGGGGTGGGGGTGATGGTGTGGGGGTGTGAGGGGGTGGGGGTGATGGTGTGGGGGTGTGTGGGGGTGGGGGTGATGGTGTGGGGGTGTGAGGGGTTGGGGGTGAAGGTGTGGGGGTGTGTGGGGGTGGGGGTGATGGTGTGGGGGTGTGAGGGGGTGGGGGTGAAGGTGTGGGGGTGGGGGTGATGGTGTGGGGGTGTGAGGGGATGGGGGTGAAGGTGTGGGGGTGGGGGTGATGGTGTGGGGGTGTGAGGGGTTGGGGGTGAAGGTGTGGGGGTGGGGGTGATGGTGTGGGGGTGTGAGGGGTTGGGGGTGAAGGTGTGGGGGTGGGGGTGATGGTGTGGGGGTGTGAGGGGGTGGGGGTGATGGTGTGGGGGTGTGTGGGGGTGGGGGTGATGGTGTGGGGGTGTGAGGGGTTGGGGGTGAAGGTGTGGGGGTGTGTGGGGGTGGGGGTGATGGTGTGGGGGTGTGAGGGGATGGGGGTGATGGTGTGGGGTTGCGGGGGCGGTGTGATGGTGTGTGGGGGTGTGTGGGGGTGTGTGGTGAAGGTGTGGGGGTGTGTGGGGGTGGGGGTGATGGTGTGGGGGTGACGGGGGACGGCGTGCTGCTGGATTGTGTGTCCAGAACATTGACATCCTCCCCAGCGTTGAACCTTGTGATGTGTTTGCACTTCCTGCTCCATCTGCTCCTGCTTTAGTTGTGTGAACATCGCAGATGAATCTCCATATTCTGCCAACATTCCTCAGGGATAACCATGGATGAGATGGTCGCCCTGACAACGAAAACTTTCAAATAAAGGTACTCCAAAGATGGGTCTTGAAGATTTTGGGTGATGGACTGTGACTATTTCTTTTGGCACATTATTCCATTGTGGGATTATCCTTGAGAAGGGAGATGGTTGATGCATGGCCTTGGATACAAACTGTCTTTGTTATTTATACGAATGGCGACCTCATATTTGGTCATTGGTGAAGCTACTTGTTTCTTCCATTCCCGCCAGCCTAGTCCATGTTTGATTGAACACGGTTGATCGATGATTTTCCCTCCTTCGCTGCAGTGATTCCCAATCCAAATCTTGGGTGAAGTGACACTTGAGAGTTTCCCACACCGATAGCTGCCAAATCATGGTTGGCCAAGCGCTGGGTTTGAGGGAGTTGGGCTGAGTGGCATTTCTCGCTTTCATTGGCCACTGGCTTGAGGGATAAGGAGCTTTGGTAGGGTTTGACTCCCTGACTTGTCCATTAGATGTTTTGTTTTATTCATTCGTGGGGCATCGCTGGCTGGGCCAGCGTTTATTGCCCATCCCTAGTTGCCCTTGAGAAGGAGGTGGTGAGTCGCTGGCACAACTGAATGGTTTGCAAGGCCACTTCAGAGGACAGTTGAGAGTCAACCACATTGCTGTGTCTCTGGAGTCACATGTAGGCCAGACCGGGTAAGGGTGGCAGATTTCCTTCCCTAAAGGACATGGGTTTTTCCAACAACTGACAGCAGTTTCATGGTGATCAGTAGATTCTTAATTCCAGATATTTTTTATTGAATTTAAATTCCACCACCTGCCATGGTGGGATTCGAACCCAGGTTCGCCGAACATTAACTGAGTTTCTGGATGAATAGTCCAGTGATAATATCACTAGGCCATTGCTTGTAGATTCTCATGAGCGATGTTGATTGGGTTTTGCCCTGGTTTGGCACCCAGCACGCTTGGTTGGTTCCTCAAGTGGGCATGGTGGTACCAATTATGGACCAATGCCACCGGTGAGAGATGATGTCAAATGATTTTAGGGGAACGTGCTTGCTATTATTTAAAGTTTTAAAGCTTTTTTATTTATTAATGTCACAAGTTACATTAACACTGCAACAAAGTTACTATGACAATCCCCTAGTCGCCACACTCTGGCGCCTGTTCGGGTACATTGAGGGAGAATTGAGCATGGCTAATGCACCCTAACCAGCACGTCTTGCAGACTGTGACAGGAAACCCACGCAGTCATGGGGAGAATGTGCAAACTCTGCACAGACAGTGACGCAACCCGAGACCCTGGTGCTGATGAGGGGAGAGGGTTGCATCATCAAATCACATAGTTTCTCCATCCACGTTAGAATATAAAAGCAGGGAGGTCTTGCTGCAACTGTACAGGGCACTGGTGAGCCCGCAGCTGGAGTACTGTGTGCAGTTTTGGTCGCCGCACTTGCGCAAGGATATTTTGGCCTTGGAGGGAGTGCAGAGGAGGCTCACTAGGCTGATACCGGAGTTGAGGGAGTTGGACTATGAAGAGAGACTGAATAGATTGGGTCTGTACTCGTTGGAGTTTAGAAGGATGAGGGGGGGTCTTATAGAGACGTATAAGATAATGAAGGGGATGGATAGGGTAGAGGTAGAGAGATTCTTCCCTCTTTAGAAGAATGAGGGGAGATCTCATTGAGACGTATAAGATGATGAATGGGATGGATAGGATAGAGGTGGAGAGACTCTTCCCGCTCAAAAAAGACAGTAGGACTAGGGGGCACAGCCTCAAGATAAAAGGGGGGCGGTTTAGAACGGAGTTGAGGAGGAACTTCTTCACTCAAAGGGTAGTGAATCTCTGGAATTCTCTGCCCGTTGAAGAGGTGGAGGCTGCCTTGCTAAGTATTTTTAAGACGCGGGTTGATGGGTTTTTGATAAGAGAGGGGATTAAGGGTTGTGGGGAGAGGGCGGGAAAGTGGAACTGAGCAGCGACAGATCAGCCATGATCTTATTGAATGGCGGGGCAGGCTCGAAGGGCTAGATGGCCTACTCCTGCTCCTATTTCTTATGTTCTTATGTTTATGTTCTTATGGCAGCAGGACTAGAGGGCACAGCCTCAAGATAAGGGGGGGGCAGTTTAGATCAGAGTTGAGGAGGAATTTCTTCACTCAAAGGGTGGTGAATCTCTGGAATTCTCTGCCCGTTGAAGTGGTGGAGGCTACCTCGCTAAATATATTTAAATCACGGGTAGATAGGTTTCTGATAGATAAGGGGATTAAGGGTTATGGGGAGAAAGCAGGAAAGTGGAACTGATCCATTTCAGATCAGCCATGATCTTATTGAATGGCGGGGCAGGCTCGAGGGGCTGGATGGCCGACTCCTGCTCCTATTTCTTATGTTCTTACGTTACACCAGAGTTGCAAACAGGAAAAAAGATGTACCCCTCCCTCTGACGCTTGAGGGAATGACTTTCTGACAGAGCTGCGGCACAGCACTGCTACAACTGATCATGAAAGCAATTTGGGATTTGCGGATGGGCTGGAGAAGGAAAACACACTCTCCAGAATTTGTGAACTGCAGGAAAAAGACGGGACTGCATTAACTTGTGTTTAAACGCCGCAGATCTCTTATAAAACTTGCACGGGCTGAGAAGGTGCTGTATAATCCACTGTGTAACGGAGCTTCAAAGTTCCACACGTTTTTAGCGGGCGAACAAGCAGTCACAGAATTAAAACCTCCACTAATATTTTCCAATCCCATTCGCCGTTTTACGGGCCAAGGCTGCTCAGAATTTCAAATGAGCGGAGTGGGAAAACACAGGGAAGGAGAGTTTTCTTTCACATGAAATATGGAGTGGCATTGGGGAGGGAAATAAAGTACTCAGCTTCTCATTAGTGAATCTGTAGCTGACAGTTGAGTGGAGTTTGCTGCTGTGTATATCAGTAAGTCAAATGAAACACTGTCACCCTGTAAAATTAAAATCCTTATTAAAGTAACGGATTATCTGGCTTTTGTGGCACTTGGTCTAATCTTTTTCAACAAGACGCCATCCATTCATCAGCAAAACTGGAACATACTTTCCAATTCTGCCTTCCTCCCAACCGCAATTGCCACTCACAAAAACGCTACTTTTATTAATTGGGTCTAATTAAAATATCCAACCTCGAGATCCTTCTGTCTGACAAGGACTGTAAAATTAAAATTCATCGCCAGCCGTCACCCTCTCCGCCGTGAGAAGCCAGTGACAGGTAATGCATGTGCTTGATCACTCCGGTGTGTGGCAGGGTTAAGGGCTGATGCTGTGCAGTGCTGACCTTCCGCGCTGCTAGTTAAGTGAGGCAGTTCGCATAAGGTTTTCACTGGGGTTTAAATTGACGACGGCCTGTATGAATTTTCAGAGCTTCCTGAAGCTCCCTGCTGAAGCCAGGACAGGAGTGGCTGTAGGGCAATTCATATTGCTTATTGGTGGCACAGTGGGTTAGCATTGCTGTCTCTCAGCGCCAGGGACCCGGGTTCAATTCCCAGTGACACAGTGGGTTAGCACTGCTGTCTCACAGCGCCAGGGACCCGGGTTCGATTCCCAGTGGCACAGTGGGTTAGCGCTGCTGTCTCACAGCGCCAGGGACCCGGGTTCGATTCCCAGTGACACAGTGGGTTAGCACTGCTGCCTCACAGCGCCAGGGATCTGGGTTCGATTCCCAGTGACACAGTGGGTTAGCACTGCTGTCTCACAGCGCCAGGGACCTGGGTTCGATTCCCAGTGACACAGTGGGTTAGCATTGCTGTCTCACAGCGCCAGGGACTCGGGTTCGATTCCCAGTGACACAGTGGGTTAGCATTGCTGTCTCACAGCGCCAGGGATCCGGGTTCGATTCCCAGTGACACAGTGGGTTAGCACTGCTGTCTCACAGTGCCAGGGACCTGGGTTCGATTCCCAGTGACACAGTGGGTTAGCATTGCTGTCTCACAGCGCCAGGGATCCGGGTTCGATTCCCAGTGACACAGTGGGTTAGCACTGCTGTCTCACAGTGCCAGGGACCTGGGTTCGATTCCCAGTGACACAGTGGGTTAGCATTGCTGTCTCACAGCGCCAGGGACTCGGGTTCGATTCCCAGTGACACAGTGGGTTAGCACTGCTGTCTCACAGCGCCAGGGACCCGGGTTCGATTCCCAGTGACACAGTGGGTTAGCGCTGCTGTCTCACAGTGCCAGGGACCCGGGTTCGATTCCCAGTGACACAGTGGGTTAGCATTGCTGTCTCACAGCGCCAGGGACTCGGGTTCGATTCCCAGTGACACAGTGGGTTAGCACTGCTGTCTCACAGCGCCAGGGACTCGGGTTCGATTCCCAGTGACACAGTGGGTTAGCACTGCTGTCTCACAGCGCCAGGGATCCGGGTTCGATTCCCAGTGACACAGTGGGTTAGCACTGCTGTCTCACAGTGCCAGGGACCTGGGTTCGATTCCCAGTGACACAGTGGGTTAGCATTGCTGTCTCACAGCGCCAGGGACTCGGGTTCGATTCCCAGTGACACAGTGGGTTAGCATTGCTGTCTCACAGCGCCAGGGACCCGGGTTCGATTCCCAGTGACACAGTGGGTTAGCGCTGCTGTCTCACAGTGCCAGGGACCCGGGTTCGATTCCCAGTGACACAGTGGGTTAGCATTGCTGTCTCACAGCGCCAGGGACCCGGGTTCGATTCCCAGTGACACAGTGGGTTAGCGCTGCTGTCTCACAGTGCCAGGGACCGGGGTTCGATTCCCAGTGACACAGTGGGTTAGCGCTGCTGCCTCACAGCGCCAGGGATCTGGGTTTGATTCCCAGCAACACAGTGACACAGTGGGTTAGCACTGCTGTCTCACAGCGCCAGGGACCTGGGTTCGATTCCCAGTGACACAGTGGGTTAGCGCTGCTGTCTCACAGCGCCAGGGACCCGGCTCCGATTCCCAGTGACACAGTGGGTTAGCACTGCTGCCTCACAGCGCCAGGGATCTGGGTTCGATTCCCAGCCTGGATCACTATCTGTGTGAAGTCTGCACATCCTCCCCGTGTCTGCGTGGGTTTCCTCCGGGTGCTCCGGTTTCCTCCCTCATTCCAAAGGCGTGCAGGTTAGGTGGATTGGGCATGTTAAGTTGCCCCTTAATGTCAGGGGGAGTAGCTAGTGTAAATGCATGGGGTGATGGGGATAGGGCCTGGGTGAGATTGTGATAGTGCAGATTCGATGGGACGAATGGCCTCTTTCTGCACTGTAGGGTTCCTACGATTAACAGTCCGCACCGTGTGCCCAACGCTTTTCTAAACATTAATTTCTGGGCTGTGGGCATCGCTAGCTATGCCAGCATTTATTACCCATCCCTGGATGCCCCTGGAGAAGATGGTGGTGAGCTGCCTTCTTGAACCGCTGCAGTCCCTGAGGTGGGAACCCCCCGTGCCGTTATGGGGGGAGTTCAAGGATTTTGACCCAGTGACAATGACTATATTTTCAACTCAGGATGGTAGGTGGCTTGGAGGGGAACCTCCAGGTGGTGGTGTTCCCAAATACCTGCTACCCTTGTCCTTCTAGATGGTAGTGGACATGGGTTCAGGAGGTGAGTTCCTGCAATACACCTTGTAGATGGTACACACTGCTGCTACTGTTTGTCGGTGGTGAAGGGAGTGAATGTTTGTGGATGGGGTGGCAATCAAGTGGGCTGCTTTATCCTGGATGAAGAGAGACTAAATAGACTGGGTCTGTACTCGTTGGAGTTTAGAAGGATGAGGGGGGATCTTATAGAGACGTATAAGATGATGAAGGGGATGGATAGGGTAGAGGTAGAGAGATTCTTCCCACTTAGAAAGGACAGCAGGACTAGAGGGCACAGCCTCAAGATAAGGGGGGGAGTCGGGGGCAGTTTAGAACGGAGTTGAGGAGGAACTTCTTCACTCAAAGGGTGGTGAATCTCTGGAATTCTCTGCCTGTTGAAGTGGTGGAGGCTGCCTCGCTGAATATATTTAAGACACGGGTAGATAGGTTTTTGGTAGGCAAGGGGATTAAGGGTTATGGGGAGAAAGTGGGAAAGTGGGACTGAGCCACGACAGATCAGCCATGATCTTATTGAATGGCGGGGCAGGCTCGAGGGGCTAGATGGCCTACTCCTGCTCCTATTTCTTATGTTCGTATGGATGGTGTTATATTTCTTGAGTGTTGTAGGATCTGCACTCATCCGGGCAAGTGGAGTTTATTCCATCACGCTCCTAACTTGTCCCTTGTAGATGGTGAACAGATTCTTAAAGGGGGAGTTACTCTCTGCAGGATTCCTAGTCTTTGACTTGCTCTACAGTATTTATATCGCTGGCCCAGTTCAATTCCTGGTCAATGGTAACCCACAGGTTGTCGATATTGGGGGATTCAGCGATGGTTATGCCACTGAATGCCAAGGGGCAATGGTTAGATTTTATCTTGTTGGAGATGGCCATTGCCTGGCACTTGTGTGGCATGAATGTTATCTGCCACTTGTCAGCCCAGGCCTGGATATTGTCTAGGTCTTGATGCATTTGGACATGGACCGTTTCAGTATCTCACTGCTTTGCTACATCCCGCTGGGAGAATACTTCCTGGGAGTAGCTGCGTTGACAGGTTTAGCTGTGCTCTTTGGAGATTCGGATCAGAGTGGGTGACTCTTTGACTGGGGAAAGCGTAAGATAACCGTCAGAGTCAGGAGGGACTTGTAGCTACCAGCAGAAAGGGCGGGGGGAGCTGGTGGTGCGGTGGAAACGTTACTGAATTCGTAATCCAGGCTAATATTCTGGGGAACAAAAATCCCAGAAAAACTCAGCAGGTCTGGCAACACCGGCGGAGAGGGAAACAGAGCTAATGTTTCAGGTGACTCTTGAAATGAAGTTAGAGGCTGGAATTTTACCACCTCGCTTGCCCTGGATCTGGGGCGGACAAGGCTCACAGAACGGAATTTTCCATTCGGGCAAGGTTGCAAAATCCCAGCAAGAGAGTTGGCCTGACCAACAGTCACCAGGGAATCACTGCTTGAGAAAGTTGTAACAAAATGTGTTTACAATATCAAAGTCAACACGGTTTTATAAATAGAAACTGTGTTTGGCAAATTTGTTTGTGGTTTTTGAGATGTAACGAGTAACATTAAGGGGAATCAATAGACGTAGTGTACTTGGATTAGAACAATGTATTTGATGAGGTGAGATATGAAAGGTAAGTGTTTGTGGAGTGATACATTAGTATGGGAGAGAGGATTGTCTAATGGACAGGAAGCAGACTGTAGGGGTAAATGGAGCATTTTCCAAGCTGGTGAGTTGTGGCTGTAGTTGCCCTAAGGATTAGTGCTGGGGCCTCAGCTTTTACAATCTGTATCATAGAATCCCTACAGTACAGAAAGAGGCCATTCGGCCCATCGAGTCTGCACCGACTACAATCCCACCCAGGCCCTACCACGACATCCCTACATATTTACCCATTAATCCCTCTAACCTACACATCTCAGGCCACTAATGGGCAATTTTTAGCACGTCTTTGGACTGTGGGAGGAAACCGGAACACCCGGAGGAAACCCACGCAGACATGAGGAGAATGTGCAAACTCCACACAGACCGAGCCGGGAATCGAACCCAGGTCCCAAGAGCTGTGAAGCAGCAGTGCTAACCACTGTGCTACCGTGCCGCCCGATAGCACAAGACTCAGATGGAGAGACAGAAACCTGCTCTTGGATGTTCGAGATTGGCCTAGTGCTTCATGTCATTAGTGTTTGCTTAAACTGGACCAGATACTGGGCAACACGACAACTCAGTGACTATCACTGTTTGCTGTGCAGATACATGGATTTGGGTCGGTGTCTGTGGGAGTTTGCACATTCTCCCTGTGCTTGCGTGGGTTTTCTCCGGGTGCTCCGGTTTCCTCCCACACCCCAAAGAGGCTGATTGGTGTAACAAATTGTCCTTAAATTAGTTTCTCTCAATGTGGAATGCCATAAGCATAGATAAGGGTCATGGGTGGAGTGGGGGACTGGTAATGTTAAAATGGCAGCGCGGGCTCGTTGGGCTGAAGGGCCTGTTTCCCAGGCTGTTTGTGTTCTTTGTTCTTTTGTTCTTTGAAATTGATGATGATACAAAGATAAGTGGAAATTCTTCTCTTCAATGTAAATGCACCAATTGTATGACACAAATTGTTGAACCAAGGACATGAGTTCTTCATTTGTGGATAAGATAATGTGTTTAACCGATCCTGGTCAGGTCTCTACCAAATACAGCACCAGCACAATCTCTTGTGGGACCGGTGGTGGCAAGGGCAACAGGTTGAGTGTATCTGCATTTGATATTTAGAGCCCAGGGTGATGCTTAACATATAACTGTGTGAGGCTAACAAGACAGCCCATCTCTGCATTCTAACTCCAGATGGTTCTGCCAGTTTTACTCTGAAAGAGTTAGAAGGGAAAAAAAAAATCTAACTATATTTGGCCTTGGAGGGAGTGCAGAGGAGGTTCACTAGGCTGATACCGGAGTTGAGGGGATTGAGCTATGAGGAGAGGCTGAATAAACTAGGCTTGTACTCGTTAGAGTTTAGAAGAATGAGGGGAGATCTCATTGAGACATATAAGATGATGAATGGGATGGATAGGATAGAGGTGGAGAGACTCTTCCCGCTCAGAAAGGACAGTAGGACTAGAGGGCACAGCCTCAAGATAAAGGGGGGGCGGTTTAGAACGGAGTTGAGGAGGAACTTCTTCACTCAAAGGGTGGTGAATCTCTGGAATTCTCTGCCCGTTGAAGTGGTGGAGGCTGCCTCGCTAAATATTTTTAAGACGCGGGTTGATGGGTTTTTGATAAGAGAGGGGATTAAGGGTTATGGGGAGAGGGCGGGAAAGTGGAACTGAGCCACAACAGATCAGCCATGATCTTATTGAATGGTGGGGCAGGCTCGAGGGGCTACTCCTGCTCCTATTTCTTATGTTCTTATAAACACCGAGACCAAATTCCACATGGGACACCGCTCACACCCCTGGCCACCCACTACCACCCCCAACACCACCGCCCCAGGATGTTGCCTGGTATTAGCTATGAGGAGAGGGTGGATAAACTCGGTTTGTTCTCACTGGAATGACGGAGGGTGAGGGGCGAGCTGATAGAGGTTTACAAGATTAGGAATGGCACGGACAGAGTGGATAGTCAGGTGCTCTTTCCTAGGGTAGGGAACTCAAGTGCTAGGGGACATAGGTTTAAGGTGCATGGGGAAAAGTTTAGAGGAGATGTGCGAGAGGGTGGTGAATGTCCGCAATGGGGAGGGGGTGGGAGCAGATATGACAGTGGCATTTAGGGGGCATCTAGACAAACACACGAGTAAGATGGAAGTGGAAGGATATGGACTCCGTAAGTGTATACCGTTTTGTTTTAGGCAGGCACCATGATTGGCGCAGTCTTGGAGGGCCTGTTTCTGTGCTGTAGCATTCTTTGTTCTTTGAATCTGAGACCCTCCCTCCTGTATAATCTTTCCAACCATATATTCACTGATCTTATCCTCCTTTTTTATGCTAATTTGAATGAGGAAGTGAATGATAGATAACATAAGAACATAAGAAATAGGAGCAGGAGTAGGCCATCTAGCCCCTCGAGCCTGCCCCGCCATTCAATAAGATCATGGCTGATCTGAAGTGGATCAGTTCCACTTTCCCACTTTCTCCCCATAATTCCCTTGTCTATCAAAAACCTATCTACCCGTGACTTAACTATATTTAGTGAGGTAGCCTCCACCACTTCAATGGGCAGAGAATTCCAGAGATTCACCACCCTTTGAGTGAAGAAGTTCCTCCTCAACTCTGATCTAAACTGCCCCCCCTTTATTTTGAGGCTGTGCCCTCTAGTCCTGCTATCCTTTCTCAGCGGGAAGAATCTCTCTACATCCTATGATTACTTTGCTTTTCTGTTTAAACATCCTGAGTTCATCCTGTGCAATTGTCATCGCTATGAAAAGCCACCCAATTACATTCCAGCTTTGAACTGGTTTTCTAACTTGTCAAGTCATTGCAGTGAATCAGGGGAGCAAGGTTATTCTGCGTTGAAATCAGATATGCCAACTTATTAAAATGACTTCTGCATTTGTCTACCGCCATCATCTGAACCACCAACTCACTTAGAAATGTTTTCTGGGTTACAGGCTAAATGGTAGGATTCTGAAGAGTGCAGTTGAATAGAGGGATCTGGGAATACAGGTACAGAATTCCTAAAAGTGGCATCACAGGTGGATAGGGTCGTAAAGAGTGCTTTTGGTACATTGGCCTTTATAAATCAGAGTATCGAGTATAGAAGTTGGAGTGTTATGGTAAGGTTGTATAAGGCATTGGTGAGGCTGAATTTAGAGTATTGTGTACAGTTTTGGTCACTTAGTTACAGGAAGGATGTAAATAAGGTTGAAAGAGTGCAGAGAAGGTTCACAAGGATGTTGCCAGGATTTGAGAAGCTGAGTTACAGAGAGAGATTGAATAGGTTAGGACTTTATTCCCTGGAGTGTAGAAGAATGAGGGGAGATTTGATAGAGGTGTATAAGATTTTGATGGGTATAGATAGAGTGAATGCAAGCAGGCTTTTTCCACTGAGGCTAGGGGAGAAAAAAAACCAGAGGGCATGGGTTAGGGGTGAAAGGAGAAAAGTTTAAAGGGAATATTAGGGGGGATTCTTCACACAGAGAATGGTGGGAGTGTGGAATGAGCTGCCGGATAAATGCGGGGTCACTTTTAACATTTAAGAAAAACTTGGACGGGTTCATGGATGAGAGGGGTGTGGAGGGATATGGTTCAAGTGCAGGTCAGTGGGACTAGGCAAAAAATGGTTCGGCACAGGGGCCAAAAGGCCTGTTTCTGAGCTGTAATTTTCTATGGTTCTGCAGTTCACGAGCAGGTGGTATGAAAGTCTGGAGAGGGAACAGACAGTAGATATGCCTGGATAGCGAGAGAGAGACAGTGCACAGTAGACATGTCAGGACAGAGAGAGAGAATGGACTGCAGACGAGTCTGGAGAAAAAGACAGTGGACAGTAGATATGACTGGGAGAGTGGAGAGTCGACACTTCTGGAGGTTAACATGTTGCCAATGATCTGAAATCCCGCCCTCAGTGCTCAAGTCAGAGAACCAAGCGAGGCTGGTGGAACAGGCAAGCCTTCCTTCAAATGGATAAGAGTTGATTTGAACAGTGTACATGACAGCTCTGGAATTATTTGAGCAGGAGGGGAAGCTATTGAATTTTCATAACTAAATTTAATCCCATATTAGGATGATAGAACACACTGCTGTAATTAACCTAATTGATGTATATAATTAAATTCACTGGAAAGCAGTCTATCCCCAGAAATAAACAGAAAGCACAACATTCACAAAAACAGCAGCTATCTTTGCCACAATGCTACAGGAAAACACGTTGAAGATCGCTATTTAGATACAATTTAATGAAACAGTTCAATTCCACGATAACCTACCACTATGGTTTCTCTCGTGCAGACACGGATTTGATCTCACTGCGGTGTCTGACAACACAGTGCCTGTTACGTCCTTACTTGCAGAGGACGGTCGCTGAAATTTTGGACACGCTGGGAGCAGAGAAGTGTCCCAAGATTGGAAGATAGGTTAACGATGGATTTGCCAAGGGGTCGAGAGTAAAGGACTTTTTTAAAATCACACAGCAGAAGAAAGTCACAGTGTAACAACACAGAGTATTACTGACACAGGAATGTGTTACTGTGTGAAACAAGAATAATATTTCTTTGAAATTGAGATGTGGCACGGGTCCCTTTAAGAAATGTTGATAAGATAATTCTAGGCTTTGAATGAGCCAATGAAGAGGTGGAAAGGAGCGATGGGTTGCGTTAAATAAACCAGTTGTTGTTTGAACATACCAATGACTTGTGACCAATCCAATCTCAGACTGACCGATATACATGATAACTGTACTCCGAAACAGTGAAAACTCATATCGAACAAATGTTCAGGACAGAATTTTCCCACCATGGGGATCTAACCGGGAGGTAGGACGGACCATGGAAAGGCCCGTTGGCCTCAGCCGGGGTTTTCCAGTTTTGAGCCAAAAAATCCCACCCTCAGACACGTTCAACTTGCACCAAAACTCCGGAACTCAGTACGATATACGGGGCTGCTCCCGAGTTAAAGTGAAGACCCAAAGTCATTAAGGGGCTGCAAAAAATCACTTGTTGGTCTGTGAGGGACCTTAATGAGTTACTTGCTGCAGTATTCCTAGCCTCTGACCTGCTATTGTAGCCACTGTGTTTATAGGGTGGGACCCGTTGAGTTTCTGGTCAATGGTAACCCCAAGGTTGTTGACAGCGGGGCAGGTGCAGCAGGTGGTCAGGACGGCGAATGGGATGCTGGCCTTCATAGCGAGGGGGATTGAATATAAAAGTAGGGAGGTCTTGCTGCAGCTGTATAGGGCACTGGTGAGGCCGCAGCTGGAGTACCGTGTGCAGTTTTGGTCGCCACACTTACGCAAGGATATTTTGGCCTTGGAGGGAGTGCAGAGGAGGTTTACTAGGCTGATACTGGAGTTGAGGGGGTTGAGCTATGACGAGAGGCTGAATAAACTAGGCTTGTACTCGTTAGAGTTTAGAAGAATGAGGGGAGATCTCATTGAGACATATAAGATGATGAATGGGATGGATAGGATCGAGGTGGAGAGACTCTTCCCGCTCAGAAAGGATAGTAGGACTAGGGAGCACAGCCTCAAGATAAAGGGGGGGTGGTTTAGAACGGAGTTGAGGAGGAACTTCTTCACTCAAAGGGTGGTGAATCTCTGGAATTCTCTGCCCGTTGAAGTGGTGGAGGCTGCCTCGCTAAATATTTTTAAGACGCGGGTTGATGGGTTTTTGATAAGCGAGGGGATTAAGGGTTATGGGGAGAGGGCGGGAATGTGGAACTGAGCCACGACAGATCAGCCATGATCTTATTGAATGGCGGGGCAGGCTCGAAGGGCTAGATGGCCTACTCCTGCTCCTATTTCTTATGTTCTTATGATTCAGTGATGGTTACACCATTGAATGATAAGGAGCAGTGGTTACAGTATCTCTTATTGGTGATGGTCATTGCCTGGCATTTGTGTGGCACGAATGTTACTTGCCACTTGTCCGCCCAAGCCTGGATACTGTCTGGGTCTTGTTGCATTTGAACACGGACTGCTTCGGTATCTGAGGAGTCGCAAATGGTGCTGAACATTGTGCAATCGTCGACGATCATCCCCACTTCTGACTGAGATGGGCGGGCTGGAGAACTTGTGGGAAGGACGGGAGCGGTCTCTGCTGTTGTAGAAGTGCAAGGTCAGCGTGTAAAGAAACATGTGGATCATTTGAGGAGGAGAGCTGAACCTGATCCAGGGAACCAATAGACGCCTCTTGCGGCAGACTCACGTTCACCAGTGGCTGATATCGGGATCCCTGAGGACGTTGGTTTCGTTCATAAGTTTAATCTAGGAGTTGTGAGTATTGGGGGGGGGGGGTCGCGGCTGGGAGGGGTGTGGTAGTGTAAGGGGGCGATCCCTGAGGGCCATGTGATCAGGCTGGATCCTACGGAGAGGGAAGTTGGGCCAATTGGGTGCATGGGCGCATGTCCTGGGATGGGGAGGAACCTCAGTTGGAGCCAGGGAGGAAAGAAACGAGACGTGGATTACAGTTGTCAGGCCCTTGTTTGTATATATAATTACCCTTGTTAATAAACCAGTTAGAACTTCTCGCCATAACGAGGAACCTCTAACGTTATTGCACATACCAACGTCTCAGTAATCATTCTGAAGTTAAACTAACCAACATACAACCTCTGTTAGTACAGATGGGCAGAACAGATTTGTTTTTTAAAGCATATCTTCACACCCGCTTAGTTTATCCCTTTGGGAAACGGTGGGGAAGGAGTTCCAGGCAGATTACCAGCCAGCTGAACTGCGTCAAACGCTCTTTCCAACAGCTCCTGGCGTTGGACTTGAACTCGGAGTTTCCGATCCAGCGATGAGGGTGTTACCCATTGCGCTACGAGGCCTCTAACATAAAAGATCCCTTTGAACAAGAGCGCTCCTCAATGTTCTGGCCAATGTTTATACTTTTAAAATTTATTTATTGGTGTCACAAGTAGGTTCACATTAACACTGCAATGAAGTTACTGTGTAAATTCCCTTGTCGCCACGCCCCGTCGCCTGTTTGGTTACACTGAGGGAGAGTTTAGCATGGCCAATTTAGCATTGCTAACATGAGGAGACATAGCTTTAAATTGAGGGGTGGTAATTATAGGACGGATGTCAGAGGTAGGTTCTTTACTCAGAGGGTAGTAAGGGTGTGGAATGCCCTGCCTGCAGCAGTTGTGGACTCGCCAACTTTAAGGGCGTTCAAATGGTCAGTGGATAGGCATATGGATAACATTGGAATAGTTTAGGTTAGAGGGTCATTAGATTGGTTCCACTGGTCGGCGCAACATCGAGGGCCAAAGGGCCTGTACTGCGCTGGAATGTTCTATGTTCAATGCACCTAACCAGTACGCCTTTCAGACTGGTTTATCCTTCAACTAACATCAACATCATGACATGGGCGGCACGGCGGCACAGTGGGTTAGCACTGCAGCTTCACAGCTCCAGGGACCTGGGTTCGATTCCTGGCTCGGGTCACTGTCTGTGTGGAGTTTGCACATTCTCCTCGTGTCTGCGTGGGTTTCCTCCGGGTACTCCGGTTTCCTCCCACAGTCCAAAGATGTGCGGGTTAGGTTGATTGGCCATGCTAAGAAATTGCCCCTTAGTGTCCAGGGATATGTAGGTTAGAGGGATTAGTGGGTAAAATATGTAGGGATACGGGGGGGTAGGGCCTGGGTGGGATTGTGTTCGGTACAGACTCGAAGGGCCTCTTTCTGCACTGTAGGGTTCTATGATACGATCGACAGACGGTCTGTTCGTTAACACACAATTGTTTCTGGGATCTTGCTGTGCACAAGTTATCTGCCAGCTTTCTGATGCCGTCACGGTGGCAACGCACCTGTCGTACTTCCCCGATTCTGAAGCACTTTCAGACGTTGTGAAAGGCTCTCGTTCCGCGTTCCCGGTGGAAAAAAATGGTCACCGAACCATTGCAAGTACCCGCCAGAGGGGTGAAGCAGAATACTGTGCCAGATAAATCCGCAGAGCAAACAAACAAACGTCACGAATTCAGCATACCCATAGCTGTACAGAGCAAAAGAGTTTGATAGTTTTGACCTCACTTTAGCCTCTGAACTAACATTGTCTTAATAAGTTGCCGTGAGGAGGGCAACGATGTAATGCAAGATTGTGCTAATAATGTCACAGCTGCCTTAAGGGATTATAATGTGCTGTAGAGAGTTTTTAACTATGACCAGTATTAATTCAAACATGCATATGTTTAAAATGTGCATGTCATTATCAGTTCAGGCAAGGATGGAGCTGGAGAGCTGAGAAGACCTTCCTCTCGTCTAAATAAAGCATTGCTAGATCACAGGTTTTTTGATTATGTTTTGAGGTTCGGTGGAAAGCAGATTCCCTGCTACCAATTGCATTTGTAGCTCAAAGTGCTTATAACCTGCAAAATAGAATCACTGCAAATCTTAACCTTTTCTGTACTGAGGGAGTACTACGCTCCTGCAAGTGTTGTCTCTCAGGGCTAAACTCTGATTTGGGGCTGTGACTGATTCCGAGGGGGGTGCCACAGTGGTTGGCACTGCTGCCTCATGGCGCCAGGGACCCCGATTTGATTCCAGCCTCGGGTCACGTTCTCCCAGGAAACACAGTGGAGAATTCCAACCCTGATGTGGTTGGTTCCTTATGGGTGGCACAGTAGCACAGTGGGTTAGCACTGCTGCTTCACAGCTCCAGGGTCCTGGGTTCGATTCCCGGCTCGGGGTCACTGTCTGTGTGGAGTTTGCACATTCTCCTCGTGTCTGCATGGGTTTCCTCCGGGTACGTAGAACACTACAGCACAAACAGGCCCTTCGGCCCGCAAGTTGTGCCATACCTACCAGGCCATAGAACTATCTGTAACTCCCAATCCCATATACTCATCCAGAAGTCTTTGAAAAGACCCCAGCGAATTTGCCTTCACCACCACCGACGGCAGCCGATTCCACTCACTCACCACCCTCTGAGTGAAAAACTTACCCCTGACATCTCTGTACCTACTCCCCAGCACCTTAAACCTGTGTCCTCTCGTAGCGACCATTTCAGCCCTGGGAAATAGCCTCTGAGAATCCACCCTATCTATTCCTCTCAACATCTTATAAACCTCTATCAGGTCACCTCTCAACCTTCGTCTCTCCAGGGAGAAGAGACCTAGCTCCCTCAACCTATCCTCATAAGGCATGCCTCCCAATCCAGGCAACATCCTTGTAAATCCCCTCTGTACCCTCTCAATAGTTTCCACATCCTTCCTGTATTGAGGCGACCAGAACTGTACACAGTACTCCAAGTGGGGTCTGACAAGGGTCTTATAAAGTTACAGCATTATCTCCCGACTCCTAAACTCAATCCCTCGATTAATGAACGCCAGTACACCATACGCCTTCTTGACCACATCCTCCACCTGCGAGGCGGATTTAAGAGTCCTATGGACCCGGACCCCAAGATCCCTCTGCTCCTCAACACTACTAAGACTCCTACCCTTGATATTGTACTCCTTCATCCCATTGGTCCTGCCAAGATGGACCACTACACAAAACGGGTGCTCCGGTTTCCTCCCACAGTCCAAAGATGTGTGGGGTTAGGTTGATTGGCCATGCTAAGAAATTGCCCCTTAGTGTCCAGGGATGTGTAGGTTCGAGGGATTAGTGGGTGTAGGGATATGGGGGTAGGGCCTGGGTGGGATTGTGTTCGGTGCAGACTCGATGGGCCGAAGGGCCTCTTTCTGCACTGTAGGGTTTCTATGATCACAGAGTAACCGTATTTGGATTGGAAAAGGCATCCATGGGGAAAAGAAATGTAAAAACCTTTGCCGTAACCAACCAAGGAGGCTGAATGAAAGGGAGTCAGTTAGTCCCTCTGTAGTCAATCATCACACTTCCCAATGCTGGGTGTAAACTCTTCAGTATGTTTGCTTTCAATGACATTGAGGAGGGGTTCTCCTCCAGGCTCACTGCCACCGGCAGACATTGGTGGAGGCCATGTAGTAGGCTTCTCGTTGGGCGTCACGCCCTCTGTGTGTCTCCGGTCACCGAATTTCCAACATTGTCAGCGCTGCACCCAAAATTGGAAGGGAGCTGAATAAATGATGTAAATTAGGATTTCCATATCATTAGTGGGCCGGGGACTGAAGCCTCTGAGTCCGCTAGCCTCTCCCCCCCCCAGCCAGGAGGGGGTCATTCCAGCAGGGTTTACAACATGGAGACTCCCATATATTTTTTATACTCCCTGGAGGTCAGGGATCAGCAGGACGTTCGCTGGGCACTGCCAGCTTGGCAGTGCTAGGCTGGCCCCCTGGCGCTGCCCAAGGGGAAAAGTGGCAAAGCCCAGGGGGTACCTTTGCAGTGCCATGGTGGGTGGGGGGCAGGGCCTAATGGGGTGGGGCTTCTGGGACGATCAGTGGAGGTGGTGGGGGTCTCGGGGTTGGAGGGAGGTCACCGATTGGAGAAGGCCATCAGAGTGGGGGGGGGGGGTCAGGGCTGTACATGAGGGAGGGGGGAGATTGAGGTGTGCCGGGGGTTGGCTCAGACTGCGGGGGGGGGGGGGCGGGGGGGGAGGGGTTGGGTTTCACAGGCGGAAGGGTGAGATCGTGGCAGGCTGTGGTGGGGGTTGGCTCAGACACATCCAGGAGGGGGGGATCGAAGGGCTAGCGTTGTGGGGTCACGGGGCTGGCCAGCGATCGGGGGGTGGGGGCTGGCAGTGTGGGGGTACTGCGTATGCACCAATCTTGACGCCGACAGATCGGCGCATGCGCAATGGCTCCCTCAGCACTATGCTGCTGGCCTCTCCAGCGGGAATAGGCCCCATCCACTGATTCTTAGCGTGATTCATACTCGGGCATTCTGTGATGCTCAACATGTGGGGGATTCATTCTGAAAAACCGGCTAAAAAAAACCCAGAGGGATTTACTCCAGTTTTTACCCAAATTTGGCATTGTTTTTGGGAGAATTCCACCTGTTACTTCCTCTGTGTCCCAATGTGGGACAGAGGGAGCTATCTTCAGGATGGGAGAAATCAATGCTGGAGAACGGACAAAATATTTTCCAGAGAGACGAGAAAAGGGATATAGTGCTCCGCACGGCTGAAACTATATTGTCTCTTGCCCTCCTTGTGATAAATGTATATTTACTGACCTCTTAGCCTATCATCATCAGTCCACCCCCACTAAACTGCGGGCTATGGGCAGAACACTGAATATTTTATTTGCAGCCCTTATTTAACTGTGGGAAATATTCTGTGCTCCTTTTCTCTGGAAGACACAGGCACTCACAAAATTGATTTAAAGACTTGAAGTTCCATGTGGGTCCAACATGTCTTTAATTATGGTGAGTTAGATTAATTCTTGAAGGGCAAATCTCCCATCTGTTAACCATGAGAATTCTCTTCTTCAATTTGGAACTGATTTCTGAATAATTGACCGTAAGTTAGATACCAAAATGTGAGTTTAGGTTACAGACGTATTTCTACTGTACCCGTACTGGTTCAGTTGGTAACACTCCTGCCTCTGGCCCAGGAGGTCGTGGGTGCATGTCCCAGTCATGTTCAAGTTTTGTTCATTAGTGTCACAAATAGGGTTACATTAACAAGGCAATGAAGTTACTGTGGAACTTCTCTAGTCGCCACACTCTGGCGCCTGTTTGAGAGAATTTAGCACAGCCAATGCACTTACCCAGCAGGTCGTTGGACTGTGGGAGGAAACCGGAGCACCCAGAGGAAACCCACGCAGACATGGGGAGAACATGCAAATTCCACACAATGACCCAAGCCGGGGATTGAACCTGGGTCCCCGGTGCTGTGAGGCAGCAGTGCTAGCCACTGTGTGTTCTCATGTGAGATAATGGCATCTGTGTCAATGATCCAGCATGTCTTGCAGAGGTTGCTGTGACAGGGTTGTGTGGTGTTGTGGTCACTGTTCTCCTGACGGCTGGGTAGTTTGCTGCGGATAATGGTCTGTTTGGGGTTGTATGGTTCTTTGAAGGCAAGAAATGGGGGTGTGGAGATGGCCTTGGCGAGATGTTTGTCTTCATCAATGACATGTTGAAGTCTCCGGAGAAGATGTCGTAGCTTCTCTGCTCTGGGAAAGTTCTGGACGATGAAGGTACTCTGTCCGTCGTACCCTGTGTTTGTTTTCTGAGGAGATCGGTGTGGTCTATCCCTGTGGCATGTTGATCGATGAGTCGAGCACCATATCCTGTTTTTATGCGGGCATCTTTCAGCATCTGGTGGTGTCTGTTGCGATCCTCCTCATCTGAGCAGATCCTGTGTATACGGAGGGCTTGTCCGTAGGGGATGGCTTCTTTAATGTGTTTAGGGGGAAAGCTGGAGAAGTGGAGCATTGTGAGGTTATCTGTGGGCTTGTGGTACAGTGAGGTGCTGAGGTGACCGTCCTTGATGGAGATGCGTGTGTCCAAGAATGCAACCTATTCCGGAGAGTAATCCATGGTGAGCCTGATGGAACTTGTTGATGTCGTCATTTAGTTGTTTCAGTGATTGTTCACCATGAGACCAAAGGAAGAAAATGTCATCGATGTATCTAGTGTATAGCATCGATTGAAGGCCCTGTGCGGTGAAGAGCTCTTGTTTGAACCTGTGCAATGAAGATGACCACGACACCACACAACCCTGCCACAGCAATCTCTGCGAGACATGCCAGATCATCGACACGGATGCCATCATCTCACGTGAGATCACCATCCACCAATTACATGGTAGACACTCTTGTAACTTGGCCAATGTTGTCTACCTGATACGCTGCAGGAAAGGATGTCCTGAGGCATGGGACATTGGGGAGACCATGCAGACACTACGACAATGGATGAATGAACACCGCTCGACAATCACCAGTCAAGACTGTTCTCTTCCTGTCGGGCATTCAGCCTCTGATCTTCCCTTCCCGAAGGGACATTAGTGAACCAGATGGGTTTTACTGCCAATTGACAATCGTTTCATGGTCATCAATAGGTTCTTGATTCCAGATATTTTTCATTGAATTCCAATTCCACCAACTGCCTTGGAGGGATTCGAACCCAGGTCCCCAGAATAATAGCTGACTTTCTGGATTAATAGTCTAACGATAATGCCACAAGGCCATCGTCTCCCTTGAGGTTCAATTTCCCACACCAGGCACCCTTGTGGATCCACTCAAGAAGATCTCCAAGTGAATGTGAGCTCTGGCTGGGCTGTGAGTCTCCAGGTACCAGGCTGATACGACCCAGACTCCAGGTAAACCCTCCCATCAGCGGAGACATTCAGCTCTTTAACACGGACTGGTTACAAACCCACCTCTGAGAGTTGAAGAGGCAATGATAGAGTCAGCTTTCTGCACAAACTGTGCGGAATATTCCCTGCGCCTGGCTGGATAGAGCCATATTACTCCTGATATTGGGTCTCAAGCCCGGTGAAAGGGAGTTGATTATCTATTGGGGGATCGCCAGGCAATGTACAGATGAAGAGGTTTCAAATGACAGGAGATTGGTAATGGATGGGCGCAACCTGTCTTGGCCACATTGTGAAGACACCTTCCTCACCCATCGAGAGGGACTCGAATCTGGAATTTGCAGCTTCGAGGAAGGGACACTGCATTGCCTGACTAACCATTAGTCAGGTGATTTGGATATGGTCAGGGGGAGTGGGGGGAGGGGGTGACAGTCAAGGAGGGTTCTGGATTCAGAGTGGGGAGAGCAGTGAGTGGTACTCACAGCAGCACAGTTTTACCCAGGGCGGGAGACATTACCCTTCATTCAGTCAAGAGTATTCTTTAATTTTCCTGGTAGATTTCTAGAGATGGCCTGCACTGCTCACTTTAGGGTGGTGTTGGGGATATTGAATGCAGGTGTCACCAACATGATGAGTTCATGGGATTTAATGGGATTGGGGGTTATAGGTAGGCTTGGTAGGTAGGGATATGATCGGCGCAACCTGTGGGCCGAAGGGCCTGTTTGTGCTGTAGTGTTCTATGTTGGGGTGTGGGTCTCAGGCTGGCGGTAGGTTTTGTTATTCACACACACCGAGGGGTTAATGGTCAGTCACACAGTGCAGAGTCCCTGCCACGCAGCTGAAAATTCCAGTCCCACCAAAGGACAACACAGATATTAGAGGGAGGTTTTTCACACAGAGGGTAGTGGGGGTATGGAATGCTCTGCCAAGCAAGGTGGTGGAGGCAAACACGCTAGAGTCCTTTAAGAGTAACTTAGACAGGCACATGACTGAGTTGGAGATGGGTGGATATAGGAGAACCTTTAATTAAGGGTCATTAGCATTGGGGTGTCCCTAGAAATGTAAATGGGTATAGTATGATAATAATGTTTTTCTCTTTTCATTCACAGGTTTTAAGTCGGTCCATCTCGTTGTCCAACGAGGGGCATACACGCGATGGGTCGTACTGGGGCTGCTCTTGGTTGTTCGAGATTGGCCTAGTGCTTCATGTCATTAGTGTGTGCCTAAACTGGACCAGATACTGGGCAAGACGACAGCTCAGTGACTATCACTGATTGCTGTGCAGACACATGGATTTGGGCCGGTGTCTGTGGGAGTTTGCGCATTCTCCCCGTGCTTGCGTGGGTTTTCTCCGGGTGCTCCGGTTTCCTCCCACACCCCAAAGGTGTGCTCTTAGGCTGATTGGCAGGAATAAATTGTCCCTAAATCAGTTTTCTCTCAATCTGGATGGCCATAAAACATTAGATAGGGGTCATGGGTAGAGAGGTGGTGTTAAAATGGTGGCGCGGGCTCGTTGGGCCGAAGGGCCTGTTTCCCAGGCTGATTTTGTTCTTTGTTCTTTGACTTGAATGAGGAAGGTGTCTTCACGATGTCACCGAGACAGGCAGCGTGTCAACTTAGGAATCCTTCCAACACACTGCACCGGCAGGTGGAACGGGATGGAGAGATTCCTGGTCCGCCACATGACGGGAAGGACATGGGAACCTCTATCATCAGTGGTGACTATAAGCACAGGGACATCCATGAATGGACTGTAACATGCCATTATCACCACAGGAGTTCGCGTAGGTTTGTAATATGCACTGCCAGATTGGAGACCGCTTTGCTGTGTAGGCACCATTGACCTTCTCGGGCATTGCAGCTTGTGTTTGCTTGAGTTAAAACGCAATGAGAATATGGAGAACAGCAGGTACAATGAGGAGGCTGAATACTGCAGATCAGCTGCTCATTATACACAGCGCCTCACGTTCATCGCCAATGATTTTAATCAGTGCGATGTACAATTGAACCAATTTGCAACCTCCACTTTCCTGCCTGCACCCCCATGTAAGAATTGCCCCCATGTAGTTACCTCAATTCAATAGCATCAGATACTGCCATTCAAACATTAGCTGCTGTAACTATGGTACTGGCTCCCTGAGTAACACCCTCAGATTTGATTAAGTCTTGCTCTGCAGCTTAGAGTGTGCTCTCTCTCGTGCACTCTTGTGCACTAGAGGGTGCTCGCTCTCTCTCTTGCACCCATGCTCTCTCTCTCGCGCGCTCTCTCTCTCGCACGCTCTCTCTCTCGCGCGCGCTCTCTCTCTCTCGCGTGCACGCTCTCTCTCTCTCGCGTGCACTCTCTCTCTCGCGCGCGCTCTCTCTCTCTCTCTCGCGTGCACGCTCTCTCTCTCTCTCGTGCATGCTCTCTCTCTCGCGCTCTCTCTCTCTCTCGCGCTCTCTCTCTCGCGCGCGCTCTGTCTCTCGCGCGCCCTCTCTCTCTCGCATGCACTCTCTCTCTCGCGTGCGCTCTCTCTCTCGCGCGTGCGCTCTCTCTCTCGTGCGTGCTCTCTCTCTCTTGCGCACACTCTCTCTCTCTCGCGCGCTCTCTCTCTCGCCCGCGCTCTCTCTCTCACGCGTGCTTGCTCTCTCTCTCTCTCGCTCACTCTCTCTCTCGCGCACACTCTCTCTCTCTCTTGCGCGCTCTCTCTCTTGCCCGCGCTCTCTCTCTCTCACGCGTGCTTGCTCTCTCTCTCTCTCGCGCACACTCTCTCTCTCTCTTGCGCGCTCTCTCTCTTGCCCGCGCTCTCTCTCTCTTGCGCGCGCTTGCTCTCTCTCTCTCTCTCGCGCACACTCTCTCTCTCTCTTGCGCGCTCTCTCTCTCTCTCACGCACACTCTCTCTCTCTCGCCCGCGCTCTCTCTCTCTCGCCCGCGATGTCTCTCTCTCTCACGCGCGCTCTCTTTCTCTCTCTCTCTCTGTGACGCTGTGTTCTGCATTCTCTCCTTTCCTTCTTTATGAATGGTATGCTTCTCATCTCTATAGCGTGCAAAAAACAATATTTTTCACTCTATACTAATACATATGACAATAATGAATCAAAATTAAATCAAGCCACTCTCTGGACAGATGCTGCAGTGTAATGGGTGGCACGGTAGCACAGTGGGTTAGCACTACTGCTTCACAGCTCTAGGGTCCTGGGTTCGATTCCCGGCTCGGGTCACTGTCTGTGTAGAGTTTGCACATTCTCCTCGTGTCTGCGTGGGTTTGCTCCGGTTTCCTCCCACAGTCCAAAGATGTGCGGGTCAGGTTGATTGGCCATGCTAAAGTTGCCCGTTAGTGTCCTGAGATACGTAGGATTAGTGGGTAAAATGTGTGGGGGTAGGGCCTGGGTGGGATAGTGGTCGGTGCAGACTCGATGGGTCGAAGGGCCTCTTTCTGCACTGTGTGAATTTAATACTGAGGAAAGTGCTGACTTTCAACCAAAACAGGAAGCCAGTGTTTCTCAAAGTGACCCCATCTTAACACGAGAAAATAAACTGGACTCCAGACAGGAGCAAAAACAAATGAGTAATGAAACAGCACTGTCCCAATGAATATATCATCATTTATATTTGCGTACTGTTGATCAGTAGATAATGCATCAAATAAATAGGAAAATCTGTGTTTCTAAAGCACTTTGTAGAAGTCTTATTACACGTACTCATGTTGGTTTTTATCAACTCATGATTCAAGACTCAGGGAAGACCCTCTGCCTTTAACTTCCTCAACATGAACCCTTCTCTCCTTCTCTCCCACCCCCACAGTAATCGGCCCCGCTCCCCCAAACGCACACAATTATTAACCACTCCTGAGCCCACAGACACCCAGATATCAGCCCACCCTCTCCCCTCCTTCCCCCAACATCAAGCAGTCCTCGATGCCCATCTTCACCAGAGCAGAATAGAAGCATTGGCCAGAAGCTATGTCAGTGACTATCACTGTTTGCTGCGCAGTTACAGGGGTCGGATCTCCGGCTTGGGTCGGTGTCTGTGGGAGTTTGCACATTCCCCCCGTGCTTGCGTGGGTTTTCTCCGGGTGCTCCGGTTTCCCCCCACACCCCCAAAAACGCGCTTTTAGGCTGATTGGTGTCAATAAATTGTCCCTAAATTGGATCTCCCTTAATCTGGCGCACATATAATTCTCTAAATTTGCACCCCGTTATTGTGAAGTCCATGAGATGTAGACAAAAGTCGTAGGTAGAAGGATTGGAATGAGGCACTGACTGAGTGTTAAAATGGGCAGCGCGGGCTTGTCGGGCCAAAGGGCCTGTTTCCTGCGTTGCGTTGTTCTGGTGACCTGGCACAGACAGAGACATCGAACCAGCGCACGGGCAGTGTGGAAATTGTCCGATTCTGCAAATGTTACCACCACCGGGGAAACAGGGAGTGGCCAAGATCTCCGTGTTTGCGGCTTCATGTCGATTTTGCTGCGTTGTTTTGGGGGCACCTGTTCCTGATTCTAGTAGACGCCCCATTTAAAGCGTTTGGATGATCAGCTCGAGACGCACCACAGCGACATCGACTGTCACGAAACAGAGGCAGATCTTCGCCGTCCACGGTCTTCCTGACGTGTTTTGGTATCGGACAACAGAATGGCCGTCACAGCTGATGAATTTCAGACTTCCGTCAGGTTTAAGGGCATTCATCATGTTCCGTCAGCCCCCCCTACCATCCAGCTGGGCACGAGCCGTGGAGATATTCAAACCTTCCATGAAGAGGAAGGCTCATAGCCCGTTGCCATTGCGATTGGCCAGTTTTTGTTCCTGCCCTACAATATTACACCACGCGCCACCACTGGGATCACACCTGCAGACTTGCTAATGGGTTAGTGCTGCATATCCGTTTAGACTTAGTGTTTCCTAATTTGTGGGGGAGGGTGGGGGTGAGGCAAGCCTCTCGGGAAAAGTACCATGACACTCAGGAATATCAGGAAGGAGAATGGGATGTTGGCCTTTATAGCGAGGGGGATTGAATATAAAAGCAGGGAGGTCTTGCTGCAACTGTACAGGGCACTGGTGAGGCCGCAGCTGGAGTACTGTGTGCAGTTTTGGTCCCCGCATTTGCGCAAGGATATATTGGCCTTGGAGGGAGTGCAGAGGAGGTTCACTAGGCTGATACCGGAGATGAGGGGGTTGGACTATGAAGAGAGACTGAATAGACTGGGTCTGTACTCGTTGGAGTTTAGAAGGATGAGGGGGGATCTTATAGAGACGTATAAGATAATGAAGGGGATGGATAGGGTAGAGGTAGAGAGATTCTTCGCGCTTAGAAAGGATAGCAGAACTAGAGGGCACAGCCTCAAAATAAGGGGGGGCAGTTTAGAACGGAGTTGAGGAGGAACTTCTTCACTCAAAGGGTGGTGAATCTCTGGAATTCTCTGCCCGTTGAAGTGGTGGAGGCTACCTTGCTAAATATATTTAAGTCACGGGTAGATAGGTTTCTGATAAACAAGGGGATTAAGGGTTATGGGGAGAAAGCGGGAATGTGGAACTGAGCCACGACAGATCAGCCATGATCTTATTGAATGGCGGGGCAGGCTCGAAGGGCTAGATGGCCGACTCCTGCTCCTATTTCTTATGTTCTTATCATTGAATGTTGATGATTTCATTTTGGCAAACCTGCCTGGGTGCCAGGGAGAGTTCATAGAATCATTGAACCTTACAGTACAAAAAAAGGCCATTCGGCCCATTGAGTCTGCACTGACCACAATCCCACCCAGGCGCTACCCCCCATATCCCTATATATTTTACCCATTAATCCCTCTAATCTGCACATCTCAGGGCACTAAGGGCAATTTTAGCATGGCCAATCAACCTAACCCACACATCTTTGGACTGTGGGAGGAAACCGGAGCACCTGGAGGAAACCCACACAGACATGAGGAGAATGTGCAAACTCCACACAGACGGTGACCCGAGCCGGGAATCGAACCCAGGACCCTGGAGCTATGAAGCAGCAGTGCTAACCACTGTGCTACCGTGCTGGCCTCGGGGTCCAGCCTTGTATGTAGTGGAGGCACAGGGTCATCGAGTGAAGAAGCAAGTCAACCACTGGCGTAAGAGGGTCAAAACCAATGGAGTGTGAGTGCACAAATCTTGGCCAATTGGGAGTGAGGCCACGCAGCCCTGGGGGCTGGAAGTTGGTAGTTGGGGTCAGGGAGTAGACCTATATAGTTGGGCTGTTAAACCTAGAGCTGTAAATAGTTCTTGAGTATGCAATAAATCTTCAGGTTTGTTAACTGCCACATCCTTGAGTTATTACAGTGGGGATTGGGTCTCGGCTGTGTTGCTCCATGCATTCCAATAGCTTCTAGAGAGGGTAGGGTTAGAGAGAGAAATGGGTGGGGGATAAAGTGCAATTTATTGATGTTCTAATGATTTCCAACATCCCTACGCTGAATGTGGATTTATAAGTGCCTCTTTCACGATCAGAGGACTGTTCCATTGTTTCACAGACAATGGAATTTAGACACTGTCGTTAGACCATAAAATATAGCAGCAGAATTAGTCCATTCAGCCCATCGAGTTTGCTCTCCCATTCAATCATGGCTGATAATTTTCTCAACCTCATTTTCTTGCCTTTTCTCTGCAACCGTCTCACCAATCAAAAACTCATCTATCTCTGTCTTAAATCCACTCAACGACCTGGCCTCCTCTGTGGCAATGAATTCCATAGACTTGCCACGCTCTGGCTGAAGAAATTCCACCTCAGCTTGAATCCTTTTACTCTGAGGATGCAAGATAGGAAAACATGGAAACCAGTTCGCTCGCACCAAAATCCCACAACTGGGCAATGAGGTAATCTTTAGTTGAAGGATGAATATTGGTCAGGAAATGGAGGGAAAACCTGACTTCCCTTCTTTGAGTGGTGCTCCCTTACAGCTGCACGGAAAAGTAGCCAATTCCAATAGGGGGGACTTGACCCCCCCCCTGATCTTTTAGTCCAACACTGAGGATACTGCTGAGAGGAGGGAGGGAGCCAAAGCCCCAATTTAGATGAAATCTCTTCAAAGCAGATGTTTTCTTTAAAATCCCAGTGGTTAATCTTTTATGGTCCAAAGCCAACAATTGCAATCATCAAACACATTCATCAGCTGGTGATTCCGAAGATCCATAATATAGTATTCAGAACTGGGGAGAGTTGATTGAATATGATAATTCTGGTTCAGTGCTACTGAAGTGCACACATTAAGACTAAGTGCCACCATTTATTCAAGAACTCTTGCTCGAAGCAAGATTTAGCCAACTGTTCCATTTTTCATCTCATTTTGAATTCACTGTTAATCATGTAATCTTTCCATCATTACACATTCATTTGCACTCTGAATAAAATCCTTAAATAAACACAAGTTAATTAGACACAAAGCATCGAAATCGAAAATGTAATTATTGACACCATGACCATTTAACAACTCTTCAAATTCAAGCTAGCACCATCACTACGATATTAATTGAATTTATTATTCCGAGGGGTACACTACAAGCTAACAAACTGTTAGTGTTTCGAACTCTTGGGGGAAAGCAGTCTCTGAATATTCGCCAGATTTTGTCTGGGTCACTTGTCCCCAATCACTTCTGTGTCAGTACACTTCTTTGTAAAACAAAAATCAATATTATAAGTCATTCTATTTCCAAATCCTTTCTGTAATATGAATTCCGGATTATGGTACACAAGCTGCTTAAGACTCTGACCATTGCTCACTCACCTTCATCCTCATCTCATTGCTAATGAGACTAGACTAACACACAGCGGTGTAAACAGGATCTTTTACACAGTCCACTACCACACCAGCACTGCTGCATTTACTCTCTTACTTGACTAATGACCTCAGATTGTTTCCATTTTCTAAAAGCAAGTTACTGCGGACGCTGGAATCCGAAACCAAAAGAGAAAATGCTGGAAAATCTCAGCAGGTCTGGCAGCATCTGTCAGAGTTTCGAATCCAGGTGAACCTTTGTCAAAGCTAAAAGGCTTAGGAAGTGGGAGATATTTATACTGCAGGGTGAGGCAATGAAAGATGAGTCACAGAAACCTGGGGAAGAGGCTGCTAATGGCAGTCCACAGAGAGAATAACGGGTGTGAATGGCCAAACGGCCAAGAAGCTGTAAGCTGTGATAGATGAAGATGCTGGGGGGGTGCGGGAATGTACATAGAAGTACACAGAACCCTACAGTGCAGAGAGAGGCCCTTCGGCCCATTGAGTCTGCACTGACCACAATCCCACCCAGGCCCTATCCCCATACCCCTACACATTTACCCGCTAATCCCTCTAACCTACACATGCCAGGACACTAAGAGGCAACTTTAGCATGGCCAATCAACCTAACCCGCACATCTTTGGACTGGGATAAAGGTAGAATGTAGAGAAGGGGAGTGAGGGGGAGAAAAGGGAGAGTAAGGGAAGGGGGATGAAGTAAGGGGAAAGAGTGGGGGAGGGGAAAGGAAAGTGAAGAAAGACGATAAAGAAAGAAAAGGTAGCGAACAGTAAAAAATTCAATAAAATAGAGTGAAAACAAAGGTGGGGTAGAGCAAATTATCTGAAGTTGTTGAGACTTTGTTTGTTCAGTTTGTATTGAGCTTCACTGGAACATTGTGGCAGGCCAAGGAGAGGCGTGTGGGTACGGGAGCAGGATCGTGTGTTAAAATGGCAAGCAACCGGAAGGTCAGGGTCCTGATTGTGCACAGACGGAAGATGCTCAGCAAAGCGATCACCCAATCTGCGCTTGGTCTCTCTGATATAGAGGAGACCACATTGGGAGCAGTGAATGCAGTGGACCAAATTGAAAGAGGTGCAAGTGAAACGCTGCTTAACCTGGAATGAACGTTTTGGACCTTGGATGGTGAGCGTGGAAGAGGTAAAGGGACAAGTGTGATGGGATTTCATGGGAAGGTGCCACGAGTGATGTTGGGTATAGCGCAGGAGTGGTTATCCTGGAGGGAACGACTCTGCGGAATGCTTACAGAGGGAGTGAAGGAAAGATGTGTTTGATACACAGATACCCTACAGTGCAGGAAGAGGCCCTTTGGCCCATCGAGTCTGCACCGACCACAATCCCACCCCGACCCTACCCCCACATACTTTTACCCACTAATCCCTCTAACCTACACATCTTAGGACACTAAGGGGCAATTTAGCATGGCCAATCAACCTAACCCGCACATCTTTGGACTGTGGGAAGAAACCGGAGCACCCGGAAGAAACCCACGCAGACACGAGGAGAATGTGCAAACTCCACACAGACAGTGACCCGAGCCGGGAATCGAACCCAGGACCCTGGAGCTGTGAAGCAGCAGCGCTAACTACTGTGCTACCGTGCCGTACTGTTTGGTGGTGGCATCGTGCTGGAGTTGGTGAAAATGGTGGAGGATTATGCTTTTGCGTGTGAAGGCTGATGGGGTGAAATGTGAGAACAAGGGGGGCTCTATCTTTGTTCTGGGGGGGGAGGGTAGGGGCTGAGGTTCGTGGCGTGGGAGATGGACTTCTTCACCTGCCACAGCTTACAGCTTCTCTTACACTTGGCCATTCACACCCTTAATCCTCTCTGTGGGCTGCCATTAGCAGCCTTTCACCTGGTTTCTGTGACTATGACTCATCTTTCATTCCCTCACTCTGCAGTATAAAAATAAGTATTAGGAACAGCAAAGGGAGGAAGACGCTGGTGGGTGTCGTTTATAGGCCCCCAAATAATGATCTGGAGGTGGGGCGGGCTATTAACGCACAAATAAGTGCGGCGTGCAGGAATGGAACGGTGATAATTATGGGGGATTTCAATCTACATATTGATTGGTCGACCCATGTTGGACGAGGTGGGCTCGAGGAGGAGTTCTTGGAATGCTGCTGGGATAGTTTCCTTGAACAGTGTGTGTTGGAGCCGACGAGGGAGCGAGCTATCTTGGATCTGGTGTTATGTAATGAGGCGGGTAGAATTAGGGACCTTGCGGTGAAGGATCCTCTTGGGAAGAGTGATCATTGTATGGTGGAGTTTCTGGTGCAGATGGAGGAGGAGAAAGTGGGTTCCCGGACATGTGTCCTTTGTTTGAACAGAGGGGAGTGCGGTAGGATGTGAGAGGAATTGGCGAATGTTGACTGGGGGAGCGCGTTGGAAGGTAGGTCTGCTGAGAAGCAGTGGAAGATCTTTAAGGAGATCTTTCTTGGTGCTCAGCAGAAATTTATTCCGATGGTTAAAAAGGATTGTAGGAGGAGAGATAATCAGCCGCAGATAACGAAGGAGGTAAAGGAAAGTGTTAAATTGATAGCAGATGCGTTTAGAGTAGCTAAGAGTAGTGGGCGAGAAGAGGGTTGGGAGAGGTTTAAATGTCAACAAAGACTGACAAAGAAGATGATAAAGAAGGGTTATTACAGAAGAGGTTATTACAGAAGGTCAGGGGGCATGGAGTTGGGGGTAGGGTGTTAGCGTGGATAGAGGATTGGCTGTCAAATAGGAGGCAGAGAGTGGGGGTCAATGGGTGCGATTCGGATTGGCGGTTGGTGACTAGTGGAGTGCCCCAGGGGTCGGTGCTGGGGCCTCAGCTTTTTACCATTTATATAGATGATCTGGAGGAGGGAACCGAGTGTATGGTGTCGAAATTTACTGATGACACCAAGATTGGGGGAATGGCAAATTGTGCGGAGGGTGTGGAGAGTCTGCAGAAGGATCTAGATAGGCTGGGCGAATGGGCCAGGAACTGGCAAATGGAATTTAATGTTGGCAAGTGTGAGGTGGTCCACTTTGGTAGGAATAATGGTAGGAAGGATTATTACTTACATGGCGAAAAACTGCAGCAGGCGACGGTGCAGAGGGACCTCGGGGTCCTTGTGCATGAGTCGCAAAAACCCAGCTTGCAGGTGCAGCAGGTGGTCAGGAAGGCAAATGGGATGCTGGCCTTCATAGCGAGGGGGATTGAATATAAAAGTAGGGAGGTCTTGCTGCAGCTGTATAGGGCATTGGTGAGGCCGCAGCTGGAGTACTGTGTGCAGTTTTGGGCGCCACACTTACGCAAGGATATTTTGGCCTTGGAGGGAGTGCAGAGGAGGTTTACTAGGCTGATACTGGAGTTGAGGGGGTTGAACTATGAGGAGAGGCTGAATAAACTAGGCTTGTACTTGTTAGAGTTTAGAAGAATGAGGGGAGATCTCATTGAGACGTATAAGATGATGAATGGGATGGATAGGATAGAGGTGGAGAGACTCTTCCCGCTCAGAAAGGATAGTAGGACTAGAGGGCACAGCCTCAAGATAAAGGGGGGGCGGTTTAGAACGGAGTTGAGGAGGAACTTCTTCACTCAAAGGGTGGTGAATCTCTGGAATTCTCTGCCCGTTGAAGTGGTGGAGGCTGCCTCGCTAAATATCTTTAAGACGCGGGTTGATGGGTTTTTGATAGGAGAGGGGATTAAGGGTTATGGGGAGAGGGCGGGAAAGTGGAACTGAGCCACGACAGATCAGCCATGATCTTATTGAATGGCGGGGCAGGCTCGAGGGGCTAGATGGCCTACTCCTGCCCCTATTTCTTATGTTCTTATGTTCTTATATCTCCTACTTTCTATGCCATGTAGCTTTGACAGAAGGTCATGTGGACTCGAAACGTCAGTTCTTTTCTCTCCTTATAGATGCTGCCAGACCTGTTGAGATTTTCTCTGTTGCTTCCATTTTGGTCAGTGCTCAGTGAGCTGGGGCGCAATTTTGCCTTCTTGCCCGCCACGGGAATCTTAACGGGTATGGGAGGACCATGGTGAGGTCCGTCAACCTCGGGCAGGATTTTCCAACCTTGGAGAGAACGCAGTCTGGAAAATCCCGCCCCGAGCTTGTCATCGTCTTGTCACCTGACACGCCTCCATGTTGTTCAACGAACGATTCTAAACTCTTATCACAACTGCTCAACTCTTTGCTCTGTCGATTGTTTCAGGCTTTACGCTTTCTCCTCTCCATTTCGTTCACTTTTCCAATGACGACATCAAACATTTTCAGAACATTTCGGGCCAAATTTTGACGCAGACCAGGCGCCTCGCGCACGTTTAACCAAGTGTAGCGAAAACAGAAAAGGCTGGAAAATCTCAGCAGGGCTCTGTGGAGAGAGAATAGAGCCAACATTTCGAGGCTGGATGACCTTTTGACAGAGCTGGAGTGTTAAGTCTGAGACCACCGGGGAAGTAAGTCCAAGGATGTCACACCAAGAGCAAGCCACAGGAACAGTAGGGTTTATTGAAGAACGGTACTCCTTGTACTCCAGCCCTCAAGTGGCTATGGGGGTGGTTTCCTGGGCAGGTCACCCCCCCCCCCCCACCCCCCCCACTCTGGGACATCTGACCCGTCCTCTTAAAGGGGCAACACCCCCCATACATAATTTGGACAAAGAATCACCCAGACTCAAAATCTTAGCTCTATTCACGGACACTGTCAGACCTGCTGAGATTTTCCAGCATTTTCTGTTTCTGTTTCAGATTCCAGCATCTGCAGTATCTTGCCTTTAACTATGTGCCGTTGACTTAAAGTCCAGTGGTACATTTCCCACCAAAACAGACATGACGAGAACTCGGTGTTGCTTTCTGATAGCGGGGGTGGGGGGAGATATGTGGCAGAGTTCAGCAGGGGAGGCCACAATCTTCTTTGTGAAGATGTTCTTCAAATATTACAGTGGGATTTATTATTTTTATCCCCCCGAGCTCACTAATAGGATCTTTGTCTAACTTCTGACCCAGATGCTGGCTTCCCCTGTCTGAACATTTAACATTGAACAGGGTTTGAGGAGCGGTAGAGGAGTTTGGGTCTACACTCAATGGAGTTTAGAAGGATGAGGGAGGATCTAATCGAAACTTACAGGATACTGAGAGGCCTGGATCGAGTGGATGCGGATGTTTCCAATAGTGGGAATTCTCATTGAAGATGGCATCTGATGCCAGATGCCTGACCACCAGCTGGTGGCATCGGTTCCAGCGTTAATGCTCAATCAATAGTGGCTCTGAAGATAGAACAAGCTTCAAGAAACCCCCATTCCTCTAATTAGTCGGTATTCAGTGATTTGTGTTTATTGAGTTGACTCAATAGCAACACCCTCACATCCACAGGATATGTCCCACTTTCGATCATAAGATTTACGAGCAGAATTAGATCATTTGGCCCAGAGTGTGGGGTGACCACCCCCATAGCCACTTGAGGGCTGGAGTACAAGGAGTACATAGAACATAGAACATTACAGCGCAGAACAGGCCCTTCGGCCCACGATGTTGCGCCGACCAGTTTTTTAAAAAAAAATACTGACCCACTAATCTAAACCAATCCCTTTTCATCCATAAACCTATCCATGGATCTCTTAAACGCCCCCAAACTAGGCGCATTTACAACTGCAGCAGGCAGGGCATTCCAATCCCTCACCACCCTCTGGGTAAAGAACCAACCCCCGACATCCGTCCTATAACTACCCCCCCTTAATTTAAAGCCATGCCCCCTCGTGCTAGCTTTCTCCATCCGAGGAAAAAGGCTATCACTGTCCACCCTATCTAAACCTCTAATCATCTTATACGTTTCAATAAGATCCCCTCTTAGCCTCCTTCTTTTCAGCGAAAACAACCCCAAATCCCTCAGTCTCTCCTCATAGGACCTCCCCTCCATACCAGGCAACATCCTGGTAAACCTCCTCTGCACCCTCTCCAAAGCCTCCACATCCTTCCTGTAATGTGGGGACCAGAACTGCACACAGTACTCCAAGTGCGGCCGCACCAGAGTTGTGTACAGTTGCAACATGACGCTGCGACTCCTAAATTCAATCCCCCTACCAATAAACACCAAGACACTGTATGCCTTCTTAACAACCTTATCTACTTGATTCCCAACTTTCAGGGATCTATGTACACATACACCTAGATCCCTCTGCTCATCCACACTATTCAAAGTCCTCCCGTTAGCCCTATACTCAACACATCTGTTACTCCTACCGAGTTCTTCAATAAACTCTACTATTCCTGTGGCTTGCCCTTGGTGTGACATCCTTGGACTTACTTCCCCGGTGGTCTCAGACTTAACACTCCAGCTCAGTCGAAAGGTCATCCAGCCTCGAAATGTTGGCTCTATTCCCTCTCCACAGAGCCCTGCTGAGATTTTCCAGCATTTTCTGTTCTTGCTGCCCACTCTGCGTCAAAATTTGGCCCGATATGTTCTGAAAATGATGCTCCATCAGTTGATCAATGATCCTCATCCCCATTCTCCTGCCTTCTCCCTGTAACCCTTGATCCCCTCATTGATCAAGAACCTATCTATCTCTGTCTTAAAGATACTCGATGGCCTAGCCTCCTTAGCTTTCTGTGGCAAAGTGTTCCACGGATTCATTGCCCTCTGGCTGAAGAAATTCCTCCTCGCCTCTGCATTAAAGGAGTATCTCTTCACTCTGAGATCCTGGCCTTGAGGTCTAGTCTTTCTCACTCTCTCTGTTCAGCCCCGCTGTGTTGGGTCCATGAACTGAACAAGACCTGGAGTTAGGTGAGTTTATCAGTTCAAGCAGCCTGCAAATTAACATCACTGAGTGGGGGAAACGCTGTGGATCTGAGGGATTAATGAACCTGCTTACTGTTAACAGGTTACTGGGTTCAACTGAGCTTCAACCCAACAGTTTCTCCACCGCCTCCCCCCTCCCCAACCCTCCTACCTTCATGTTTCATTTTTCTGCAATTAAACTCACTAATCATCCCAAAACTTTTCTGCTTTCTTGGACCCACATTTCTGACAGTGTGTGTGAGGATTGTGGGGAACCAGCCAGCAAAACTGCACAGTAAAGAGGCTCGCAGCACAGGGGGACATTCAGATCCTCACACATGTTCTGAATTTTGAAAGCACCATGCAATTAATCTCACTCCCATCCTATTGCCAGAGCCAGGCACATTTTTCCTTTCGAATATTTATCCCCAACTTTATTTCATAAGAAATAGGAGCAGGAGTAGGCCATCTAGCCCTTCGAGCCTGCCCCGCCATTCAATAAGATCATGGCTGATCTGAAGTGGATCAGTTCCACTTTCCCGCTTCCTCCCTTAATTCCCCTGCCTATCAGAAATCTATCTACCCGCGACTTAAATATATTCAACGAGGTAGCCTCCACCACTTCAACAGGCAGGGAATTCCAGAGATTCACCACCCTTTGAGTGAAGAAGTTCCTCCTCAACTCCGTTCCAAAATCAGGGATCTGTTTCCTTCACCTTCTCAGACAATGCATGTCAGATCACAAGAACTGGTTGTGTAAAAGTAACTTCCCCATTCTCTCTACAATTTGTATTTGCCACTGTTCGCTTTCTGGTCCAGCTCATTCCAAATAGATCAATTTGGAAGCCTGTGCTAGTGATATGATTCATCAAAGCTTGATTGAGCACCTAAATGGTTGGTTCAGTGACCTGGGGTTTATCAGGTTGGCTCAGTAGCAGCACCCTCACTTCTGGAGGACAAGTCTCACTTGTCCCACTTGGAGTACAGGACTAAGATGTGGTGGGCTGATGCAACAACAATAATCTCTCCCTCAATGTCAGTGAAGCGAAAGAGATAATCATCGACTCCAGGAAACACAGTGGAGAACATGCCACTGTCTACATCAATGGGGATGATGTGGAACAAGTCAAGGATTTCAAGTTTCTTGGTGTCCAGATCACCAACAACCTGTCCTGGTCCCTCCGTGCCAGTGCTATGGTTAAGAAAATCCACCAATGCCTCTACTTTCTCAGGGGGCGAAGGAAATTCGGCAAGTCTGCTCTGACTCTCATCAGTTTTTACTAATGCACCATAGAAAGCATTCTTTCTGGATGTATCACAGCTTGGTATGGGCTCCTGCTTTGCCCACAAGAAACTACAAAGGGTCATGAACAAAGCCCAGTCCATCACTCAAACCAGCCTCCCGTCCACTGACTCTGTCTACACTTCCCGCTGCCTTGGAAAAGCAGCCAGTATAATCAAGGACCTCACCCAGCCCCGACATACTCTCTTCCACCTTCTTCCATTGAGAAAAAAATACAAAATTCAGAGATCACATACCAACCGGCTCAAGAACAGCTTCCTCCCTGCTGCCACCAGACTTTTGAATGGACCTACCTTATATTAAGTTGATCTTTCTCTACGCCCTCGCTATGACTGTAACACTACACTCTGCACTCTCTCCTTTCCTTCTTCATTATGCATTCTATGAACAGTATTCTTTGTCTGTATAGCGGGCAAGAAACATTACTTTTCACTGTATACTAATACATGTGACAATAATAAATCAAATCAAATCAAATCAAAAAGATCACTTTAGTTTAATTCCAAATATTCATGGTTAGGGAAAGCCAACTCCTGGTTCAATGCCATCATTGCATGTTGTTGGCCCTTATGAATGGAAATCAGCCACTGTATTTGCCCTCACACTGAAGTTATGGTGAGGACCTTCAGGTTTCTCTGTCCTAGAGAGCAGCAGATACTCCAAAACTGACTATATTCACTGCTGAGATAGACAGATTTTTGATCTCTTAGGGGATTAAGGGATCTGGGGGGGTGAGGGGGGTGCAGACGGGGAAGGGAGTTGGGCTAAAAGGCTACATAGAGCAATACAGCAGAATGGTGGAACCAAGTTGAGGGGGGGGTTATGTCGAAACTTAGAAACTGGGAGCAGGAATAGGCCAGTCGGCCCTTCGAGTCTGCCCCACCACTCAGTATGATGATGGCAGATCCCCTGGCCGGGATTGTCCACCCCGCCCCCTCCATTTTTGGTGCTGGGAAAGCCGGAGTCGAACCAACAGGAGTCTCCAAACATCTTTCACACTGGCAGGATTTCCTGTCCCGGTTGCTCCCCTCTGCCCCCATCCCAACCCCCTGCTCAAAGACAGTCAGGGGGCTG
Source organism: Carcharhinus amblyrhynchos (assembly GCF_965287045.1). Lineage (NCBI taxonomy): Eukaryota > Metazoa > Chordata > Chondrichthyes > Carcharhiniformes > Carcharhinidae > Carcharhinus > Carcharhinus amblyrhynchos. The sequence goes on along the minus strand of NC_137340.1, from coordinate 4,771,916 downwards.
GCATATCGGAAAGAAGGCACTCGGAGGGCTTTGAGGTCCTGGACATAATTTTGCTGAGTAGTGTGAGTGGGGAGAGGCTGGGGGAGGGGGTGGAGGGAAGGGTGGAGCGGAGTGCGGGGGGTACACCAGAGCTCAGCTCCATTCACATGTAAACCATCCAAGGCTTGAAAAGTCAGATCTTGCTGGCCTCAAACTCATTTGGAGGCAGTTTCTACTGGCATAGCTTGCTGTGTTCCCCATCAGGGCATTGCACCATCTGACCAAAATGATGAATATTCACCTGTCTTTTGCTGAGCACCCCATGTTGCTCCTGAAAAGCTGGGAGTTGAAAAAGAATCGACGGGCAGGAGTGCAAAGTTTGCCCTGGTTTTACTGTCCCCTCCACCAGCCACCCCAATCTCCTTCAGCCTAGAAGGGGTCAGAATCAGAGCTTGTCACATTCCCATTATCCCCGCGGCTTGAGTTTTCTGGCTCACCGTACTCTTGTCTCCGCGCTGGACATCCTCAAGGTCAGACACGTCTTCAAGTTCTTTAGGCATCTGCGGATAAATGAAGAGGAAAAGTCCTTTAAAAGCCTGGGTTAAGCGCAGGCTTTCAGGCAATACCATTTCTCAGCACTCCCAACTCATTCCCCAGTTGATTCAGGAATTGAAATGATTTACGCGTACGGCAGTATTTGTGCTCGTAAATGTGAGACCCGAGCAACTTATCCCATTATCCGAAACAACCTTGGACAGGTCAGTGGTAGATATTTAAGAAAATTTCAGCGGGGTAGCTTCAAATCACAAGAAGTGAATTTCAATGTACAACTTCACACGATTGAAAATACTTGTAACCAAGACAAGATTTAACTGGAACTGTCGGCTGAAATCTCAAGCAGCTCTTTAAACTTTAGCCGCTGTATTAGAATTTTCGTTGTGAACCAGTTTCCAGATTACTTACCGGTTTATAAGGACATCACTGGCTAATATAGTTTTGGGTAGGAACAGAGGAACCATGTCCTGCCCTGGTAGTCCCCCCCTCAATGCCGACACTATAGTTAAGAAAGCCACACCAACGCCTCTACCTTCTCAGAAGACTAAGGAAATTTGGCATTTCAGCTACAACTCTCACCAATTTTTACAGACGCACCATGGAAAGCATCCTTTCTGGTTGTGAATATGAGACAAGCCAGGCGGCGCGGTGGCACAGTGGTTAGCACTGCTGCTTCACAGCTCCAAGGTCCTGGGTTCGATTCCCGGCTCGGGTCACTGTCTGTGTGGAGTTTGCACGTTCTCCTCGTGTCTGCGTGGGTTTCCTCCGGGTGCTCTGGTTTCCTCCCACAGTCCAAAGATGTGCGGGTTAGGTTGATTGGCCATGCTAAGAAATTGATCCTTAGTGTCCTGGGATGCGTAGGTTAGAGGGATTAGTAGGTATAATATGTGGGGGTAGGGCCTGGGTGGGATTGTGTTCGGTGCAGACTCGATGGGCCGAAGGGCCTCTTTCTGCACTGTAGGGTTCTATGATTGTATCAGAGCTTGATATGCTCTGTCCAAGATCACAATAAAACTACAAAGGGTCCTGAATGAAGCCCAGTCCATCACACAAACCAGCCTCCCACCCATTGACTCTGTCTACACTTCCCGCAGTCTCGGCAAAGCAGCCAGTATAATTAAGGACCCCACACACTCAGGACATTCCCTCTTCCATTGGGAAAAAGATATAAAAGTCTGAGGACACTGAACACCAACTCCCTGCTGCCATCAGATTTTGGAATGGACCTGCCTCGCACTAAGTTGATCTTTCTCTACACCTTAGCTATGACTGTAACACTACATTCTATGGTACGCTGTGTCTGTATAATGCACACACGAAAGAATACCTTTCACTGTAAAGCAATACACGTGACAATAATAAATCAAACTAATCAAATCTTCTCTGGACAACACACAAATAAAGAGTTGGGTCAGATACTTGCCACTATTTCCTTTCATAGCCAGGTGTTACTGTCTAGAATAAACTTCTCCGACGTTTAATGGTCTCTGTTCCCTACAATTCTTTTAAAGAGAACTTCACCAGCTCTTGTGGATGGAATTCCCTTAGAGGCATCAAGTATCTGGTCAGTTGTGTTATGTGGTAAAACATTTCGTTCCCTTATCTTCAGGAATCCATGATGTGGAGATGCCAGCGTTGGACTGGGGTGGGCACAGGTGTTGGAAGAAGAGCAGGGAAACTCCGCAAGGTTGATTCCCAAGGAACTTCATCAAGTGAGTCACCAGCCGGTGAGTTAGGAATCCAATTAAAATCCTTCCTCTTTTATTCCCACTGAGGTCGGGCTGGCCAGCAACTGGGAAGCTGGCAGACAGGGACCACTGTGCACGCATTGATCTCTGTGCTGACAGATTGGCGCACGCACAGTGCCCTGCTAAGCACTATGCTGCCAGCTTCTCCAGTAGTAATAGATCCCACCCACTGAATATCAATGGGATTTACGCTGAGGCACTCTGCAGTGCACAGAATGTGGGAGATTCACTTTTAAATTCCCACTGAAAGAAACAGCATGACTTACTCCAGCCTTTACACAAACTTGACACTCCTTTAGAATGTTTTTGGGAGAATTGCCTCCGGCGTCTCTGTGCAACGTTTGCCAGGAGTGTAGAAACACAAAGCAGAAAGAGGAGATAATACATAAGAACATAAGGCATTAAGAAATAGGAGCAGGAGTCGGCCATCTAGCCCCTCGAGCCTGCCCCACCATTCAATAAGATCATGGCTGATCTGAAGTGGATCAGTTCCACTTTCCCGCTTTCTCACTTAATTCCCCTGCCTATCAGAAATCTATCTACCCGTGACCTAAATATATTTAGCGAGGTAGCCTCCACCACTTCAACGGGCAGAGAATTCCAGAGATTCACCACCCTTTGAGTGAAGAAGTTCCTCCTCAACTCTGTTCTAAACCGCACCCCCCTTATTTTGAGGCTGTGCTCTCTAGTCCTGCTATCCTTTCTAAGCGGGAAGAATCTCTCTACCTCTACCCTATCCAGCCCCTTCATTATCTTGTAAGTCTCTATGAGATCCTCCCTCAGCCTTCTAAACTCCAACGAGTACAGACCCAGTCTATTTATACTGAATACTAAATATTGAAATACCAGTCGGAAGCACAGTCTGGCACAGTCTGGAGCTTATTCATTCACACACAATTAAGAATACTATCTCATAGTTGCAGCCTACTACTCAAAGTCCTTTCTTATCAGAAAGATTTGAAAGCTACAAGAATCATCTCAGCAGTATGAGGACTGTTCACTGAGCAACAGATTCCTGAAACAGTCACACTTACTGTCGCTGGGTCAAACCCTTGAACTCCCTCCCTAACAGCACCATGGCTGTACCTACACCACATGGACTGCAACCAGTCAAGGTGGCAGCTCACCACCACCTTCTCCAGGGCTATTAGGCATGGAAATAAATGCTAGACCTAGCCACGTCCCATAGATGTGATAATTTCAAAATAGTTGGTTGCCATCCCCCCTATGCTAGACTACATTGCAGTCAGATCTCAATCCAACAATACAGGAATCTCAGCAGAGAGGCGGAAGAGGTTGGAGATTCCCCGATCGGGTGAGGGACAGGAATGAGGCAGCTGAAGTTCCTTGGGGGGTCAACCTTGTGGAGTCGCCCTACTCTTCTTCCAACACCTGAGGACACTCCCTTTTGACTCAGTGCTGGGGCAGGTCCACATGTAGTGAGCAGCACACCATAATATCCTCTCCCTTATATTCTGTTGTTTTGCCAGTGTAGTCCCACATGCTATTAACCTTGCTTGTTGCTCCTCTCTATTGGTTGAGTAGGTTGAATTTTGGTCATTTTCAATGTCTACCTCAGTTATATCAGCAATAGTTACATTCCACGTGGGTCTCCCAGTTCTCCTCTCTATGTGCAACACTTTTCTTTCCATGGGCCATGGGCATCGCTGGCTGGCCAGCATTTATTGCCCATCCCTATATGCCCTTGGAGGGCAGTTGAGAGTCAACCAGATTGCTGTGGCTCTGGAGTCACATGTAGGCCAGACCAGGTAAGGACGGCAGATTTCCTTCCCTAAAAGGAAATTAGGGAACCAGATGGATTTTTCTGACAATCGACAATGGTTTCATGGTCCTCAGTAGATTCAGGTGTTTTTTACTGAATTCCAATCGGCCATGATGGGTTTCGAACTTGGGTCCCCAGAATATTAGCTGAGTTTCTGGTTTTATAGTCCAGCGATAAAACCACTACATAAGAACAAAAGAAATAGGAGCAGGATTAGGCCATCCAGCCCCTTGAGCCTGCCCCGCCATTCAATAAGATCATGGCTGATCTGTCGTGTCTCAGTTCCACATTCCCGCCCTCTCCCCATAACCCTTAATCCCCTCTCTTATCAAAAACTCATCAACCCGCGTCTTAAAAGCATTGAGCGAGGCAGCCTCCACCACTTCAATGGGCAGAGAATTCTAGAGATTCACCACCCCTTGAGTAAAGAAGTTCCTCCTCAACTCCGTTCTAAACCGCCCCCCCTTTATCTTGAGGCTGTGCCCCCTAGTCCTACTGTCCTTTCTGAGCGGGAAGAGCCTCTCCACCTCTATCCTATCCATCCCATTCATCATCTTATACGTCTCAATGAGATCTCCCCTCATCCTTCTAAACTCTAACCAGTACAAGCCTAGTTTATTCAGCCTCTCCTCATAGCTCAACCCCCTCAACTCTGGCATCAGCCTAGTGAACCTCCTCTGCACTCCCTCCGAAACCAAAATATCCTTGCGTAAGTGTGGCGACCAAAACTGCACACAGTACCCCAGCTGCGGCCTCACCAATGCCCTATACAGCTGCAGCAAGACCTCCCTACTTTTATATTCAATCCCCCCTCGCTATGAAGGCCAGCATCCCATTTGCCTTCCTGACCACCTGCTGCACCTGCAGGCTGGGTTTTTGTGACTCATGCACAAGGACCCCCAGGTCCCTCTGCACCGTCGCATGCTGCAGCTTTTCGCCCTGTAAGTAGTAGTCCTTCCAACCATTATTCCTACCAAAGTGGATAACCTCACACTTGCTAACATTGTATTCCATCTGCCAGGTGCTCGCCCACTCGCTCAGCCTATCTAGATCCCTCTGCAGACTTTCCACACCCTCCGCACAATTTGCTTTTCCACTTATCTTTGTGTCATCAGCAAATTTCGACACCTTACACTCGGCTCCCTCCTCCAGATCATCTATATAAATGGTAAATAGCTGAGGCCCCAGCACCGATCCCTGGGGCACTCCACTAGTATACTCCCTTGTCTATTTATTCCTTCCAAAGTGTTCTTTTCAGGGTTAAATTCCATCTACCACTGACCCACCCGTTTGACCATCTCATCTATATCTTCCTGTAAGCACTCCAGCTCACTGTTAACCACCCGGCCAATGCTACCTGCTCTCCTTGTGCGCATTCTGGGATAGTGACAAGTATAGAGAAAGATCCTCCACTCCGTCCTGCTCATCCATATAGATGAGGCAGTGAGAAACCAATTCTGTACATCTGCAAATTCCAACTTTGACCAACTTCAGGATCAGTGAGCTTCTTCATTAACCTTACAGCTGGTCAAAATCATCAAACAACACACAACCAAGCCAGGAGCTACGAGTGACAGAAAGCCACCTGACTGTCACGCAGCCAGATTCATTATGTGACTGATTGCAATGAAGCCCGGTGCTCACAAGATCCAAAGAGATGGAATCATTTAAACGCAGGGCAAAGGAAGCTTTTCTCTTTGTATTTGCTTTTCGATGGAGCTATGGATGAACAGGTGCAGGTTGAAACAGAGAGGCTCCTGTGGAGTGGCTGGTCAAATATAAATCAGGCTGGAAATCAGCACCTTTCACCACGGGACACATTGTGTTGCAAACCGATGTGGTCCAAACTCATCTGCGAGGTGTTGCTTTGCCGCGCAGACGCTGAGGTACAGGGTACGCAGGGCACGGCAGAACAAAGCCCTGGGGATGGATTTCAGTAACGTCGGCAGAATGGAAAACCTCGCGGGGGGGCATGATACACAGCTGGTCTTAGAAACCAGAGCGAGGACAGTCAGGAAGCACTGATTCACACAGAGACAAGTCAAATCCTGCAATTTGCTGTCAAGAAAAGGTGATAGAACCAGAGAAAAATTACAGCACAGGAGGAGGTCATTCAGTCAACCTTGTCCAAGACAAGATTGTAATGTTCTATGTTCTAAGGCAGCCCGCAGAGGAGATTCACCCAGGATAAGTTATGAAGAGAGGTGGGACAGGCTTGGGTTGTTTTCTCTGGAGCAGAGAAGACCGAGGGGTGACCTGAGTGAGGTGTACGGGATTATGAGGGGCATGGGACAGGATGGCACCCAGTCACAATTTCTAATCCCACCTCCCTTCACCCAGCCCACAGCCCTGTAGCTTACAGCACTTAAGATACAGATCAAAGTACTTTTTCAAAGAGTTTAGGGTCTCCGACTCCACCACCAACCCAGGCAGCGAATTCCAGACATCCTCCACCCTCTGTGTAAAAAGTTCTTCCTTTTGTCCCCTCAACACCTACTGCCACTTATCTTGAATCGAGGTCCCCTGGTTAGAACATAGAAAAACTACAGCACAAACAGGCCCTTCAGCCCACAAGTTGTGCCGATCATATCTCCACCACTAGGCTTACCTATAACACAATCCCATTAAGTCCCATGTTCTGATCCAGAAGTTTCTTAAAAGACCCTATCGAATCCGCCTCCACCACCACCAACGGCAGCCGATTCCACTCACCCACCACCCTCTGAGTGAAAAACTTACCCCTAACATCTCCTCTGTACCTGCTCCCCAGCACCTTAAACCTGTGTCCTCTCATCGCGACCATTTCAGCCCTGGGAAATAGCCTCTGAGAATCCACCCTATCTATACCTCTCATCATCTTATACACCTCCATTAGGTCACCTCTCATCCTTCGTCTCTCCAGGGAGAAAAGACTGAGCTCCCTCAACCTATCCTCATAAGGCATGTCACCCAATCCAGGCAACATCCTTGTAAATCTCCTCTGCACCCTTCCACATCCTTCCTGTAATGAGGCGACCAGAACTGCGCACAGTACTCCAAGTGGGGTCTGACCAGGGTCTGAGACAGCTGCAGCATTACCTCCCGACTCCTAAACTCAATTCCTCAAGTTTGCTTCTAGAATTCTCCACCCAAGGGAACAATTTTATCCCGTCCACGCTATCTCTTCCCCTCATAATTTTGTATACCTCAGTCAAGTCACCCCAAGCTTTCTTTGTTCCGAGGAAAATAACCCCAACCGATCAACTGGACAATTGGAGATTTCAAGAGAGATGGTTAAGTTTTGATAGGTAAAGGTATTTAGGTGCTAGGACAGATGAAAGGGGTTGTAGAGATCAGCCGCAATTGCTATGATTGATGGAAGAGAGCCTAGGACCTTAATTTTGTGCCTATTTTCCTGTGTCCTTCCATCATCCAGTAGTTAAACATTTAATACCTCCTCCACTTTATTCTCAAAGTCAGGAAGATGTTGTAATTCACCAGTGATGGAATTACCAGTGGGACCAGCGGACTGAATACCTCAATTATTGAGGTAACTCTGCCCCATATCCAATTCTTTTTACATGAGTTGAAAACCATTAAATTATGAGCAGTTTGCATAGGCTGGGGTTGTGTTCCCTTGAGTGCAGGGATGAAGGACGGGGTTTCACAGCTCTGTCGAGGTGAGGGTGGGGTTCATTGACCTCAGCAGGAACGGAAAATCCCGCCGATGGGAGAGGCCTTAAAATTCTGCCCCAAGGAGTAATCAAACCGAGCTGTTTGAGACAATTAAAAGACTCGATAGGGGTAGATAGAGACTAACTATTTCCACTGGTTGGAAGAACCTAGAGCTGGCGGGAATAACGTTAAAATTAGAGAGCGGCCCTTCAAACGTAATGTCATTTAAGGGATCAGATGAGAATGTGGTCAGTGCTGCTGCCTCACAGGGACCCAGGTTCAATCCCGGCCTCGGGTGACTGCGTGGGTTTCCTCCGAGCGTTCAAGTTTTCTCCTACGCTCCAAAGATGTGCAGGTTAGGTTGATTGACCATGCCAAGTGACTCCTTAGTGTCGGGGGTCTGGCAGGGTAAATTTACAGGGATAGGAACTGGGTGGAATTGTTGTTGGGGCAGAGTTGATGGGCCAAATGGCCTTCTCCTGCCCTGTAGGGATTCTAATGTTTTTCTCTTCTAATTCACAGGTTTTGAGTCGGTTCGCCTTGTTGTCCAACGAGGGGCATACACGCGATGGGTCGTACCAGGCCTGCTCTTGGATGTTCGAGAGTGGCCTAGTGCTTCATGTTGTTAGTGTGCGCTTAAACTGGACCAGATACTGGGCAAGACGACAGCTCAGTGACTATCACTGTTTGGATTTGGGCCGGTGTCTGTGGGAGTTTGCGCATTCTCCCCGTGCTTGCGTGGGTTTTCTCCGGGGGTGCTCCGGTTTCCTCCCACACCCCAAAGATGTGCTCTTAGGCTGATTGGAGGTAATAAATTGTCCCTAAATTAGTTTTCCCTCAACGTGGAATGCCATAAGCATAGATAAGGGTCATGGGTGGAGGAGGGGGGGACTGGTAATGTTAAAATGGCAGCACGGGCTCGTTGGGCCGAAGGGCCTGTTTCCCGGGCTGTTTTTGTTCTATGATCTTCATTGAGAGGCTAGTATGAAAAGCAGGAAGTCTCTCAAGAAACTGCTGAGGCTGGGGTTGAATGGAGAATATCAAAGCTGAGATTGATTGATTTTTGTTCAGTAAGAGAGTGAGGGGATAGAAATATAATGTCTGGAAGATGGAGTTAAGATAGAGAAGAGCCATAATCAAGCTGAACGACAGAGCATGAACCTCTGCCTTTGTCAGTGCAGACACAGATGAATGAATAAGATGTATTGTTAAATTGACTGTCTGCGACTGTGTGAATGGACATGATTCTCCACCTCTCCTTCCTAAATCTGGAACATACTCTGTCTATAACATGCATGATGGTAAGTTTGGTGTACTGGCTATGCTATATTGACCTTAGTGTCAGGGGGATTAGCAGGGTGAGTATGTGGGATTACAGGAACAGGGCCTGGTGGGATTACAGTCAGTGCAGACTGGATGGGCCAAATGGCCTCCTTCTGCACTGTAGAAATTCTACGACTCGTGCAGAGATTAATGGGCACAGTTCTCCGTCAATTAAAGTGAAGGAAAACTTTATGGACTATGTACCACACCTTCCCCCTGCTAAATTCCAGAGTGCGCACCAATCAATGAACATTCAAAAAGAAACATTGTGACCTTGGCAGGAGGAGGGGTCATAGAAAGAACAACTTACTATAACCACTTAGAGCTGTCAATCAAGCAAAGTCAACAGCTCATGTTGCTTGTCAAAATGGAACTTCCTGCTGAATTTATTGTTTTGGGTTCACACTTCTGAAATCTGTGTTATTGATCATTTATCGCTCTGTCTGATTGACACTTCGCTGAGCAGAGACTGATAGCCAAGGTCCGCACACATGAGGATGGCCTCAACCGGGATCTTGGGTTCATGTCGCACTATCTGTAACCCCCACGACTTGCCTGGGCTTGCAAAATCTCACTCACTGTCCTGTCTGGAGACAATACACATCTCTTTAACCTGTGCTTAATGCTCCTTCCACTTTGCACCTTTAAGACTTGATTAGCTGTAAAGACTCGCATTCCTATCAGTATTCTGTAAACAGAGTGTGTGCCTTTCTATGCCCTGTTTGGGATCAGAACTCCCCACTCAACTGATGAAGGAGCAGCGCTCCGAAAGCTAGTGGCGTTTACTACCAAATAAACCTGTTGGGCTTTAACCTGGCGTTGTGAGACTTCTTACTGTGATTGACACTTCTACAGGGTTGCCACTGGAGCAGTTTTCTTTCCAAAAGGAGGTTTGTGAGTGGTTTTATTTTTGTCTCTCGCCAATTTCACACATGTCAATGTTATTCTCGAGTTCATTGATTACATACATCGTGCATCCTGGATGAATGGACATTATGAGAGGCCATAGGGAATGTCGGGCTGGGTGGGGGTAGGAAGGTGGAGTGGCACTGAGTTGGCATGGGAGTTAAAAGGGGCCATTTGTGTGTGTGTGTGTGTTCGGGTGAGGAGATGTGAGGGGGTAAGGGGAGCAGATGGGAAGGTGGAGGGGGGACTGGTAATGTTAAAATGGCGGCGCGGGCTCGTTGGGCCGAAGGGCCTGTTTCCCGGGCTGTTTTGCTCTTTGTTCTAACACAACTTGGATTAAGTCCTAGGAAACCAAGTCAGGTCTTCCGACTGGCACTCACACGCCCCTGTGCCCAGCTTTGAGAGTCACCGGGCCTAACTCTATCCTACCCATACTACCCCCATCCCCACCAGTGCAATGGATTGTGTGTATTAAATCTGGCAGATAACCATTAAAGCATTCAGGTCTTATGGTACGCGTGTAACTTGTTATAGGCTATCTGTCGGTCTAGGATGTTAATGAGTCATGAGTAGCTCCATAGGTTGTTTAGCCGGATGTTCAATGCTTGGGGCGAATGGGATCAAAGGTTATGGGGAGAAAGCAGGATTAGGCTGTTGGACGATCGTGATAACATAAGAACGTAAGAAATAGGAGCAGGAGTCGGCCATCTAGCCCTTCGAGCCTGTCCCGCCATTCAATAAGATCATGGCTGATCTGAAGTGGATCAGTTCCACTTTCCCACATTCTCCCCATAACCCTTAATTCAAAGAACAAAGAACAACACAGCACGGGAAACAGGCCCTTTGGCCCAACGAGCCACCATTTTAACATTGTGAGTCCCCTCTCCCCCTCCATGACCCTTGTCTACGCTTATGGCACTCCACATTGGAAACCAGATTGACGGGAGACTAATTTAGGGACAATTTGTTACACCAATCAGCCTAAGAGCACATCTTTGGGGTGTGGGAGGAAACCGGAGCACCCGGAGAAAACCCACGCAAGCACGGGGAGAATGTGCAAACTCCCACAGACACCGGCCCAAATCCATGTATCTGCACAGCAAACAGTGATAGTCACTGAGCTGTCGTGTTGCCCGTCAGTCGGTCCAGTTTAAGCGTACACTAACGACGTGAAGCACTAGGCAACTCTCGAAGGAACATCCAAGAGCGGCCCTCGCACGACCCACCGCGTGTATGCCCCTCGTTGGCCAACAAGGCGGACCCAATCACCTGCCTATCCCTTGTCTATCAGACACCTATCTACCCGTGACTTAAATATATTCAGCGAGGCAGCCTCCACCAGTTCAACGGGCAGAGAATTCCAGAGATTCACCACCCTTTGAGTGAAGAAGTTCCTCCTCAACTCTGTTCTAAACTGCCCCCTCTTGTTTTGAGGCTGTGCCCTTTAGTCCTGCTATCCCTTCTGAGCATGATGAACGATAGAGCAGGCTCGAAGGGCCAAATGATCTCCTTGTGCTCCTATCTTCTATCCTCTGTGTTTCATTACAAGCTCTGTAATCTGATTGCTCATGGCTTGGTCATTGGAGAACCTCTCTTGCCTTCCTCAGAATGGACCTGATGCGTGGACACACTGCAGCAACTCTTTAGAGAGAACGACCCTCGTTCCTTTGTCCAAAACACTCTCCTGGGTTGTGTATGCAAAGTACTTTCTTACGGTGACACCTTCAAGCTATTCCTGTGTCGCAACCTGCATCGCTGTGTGAAGAACACACTCAGAACCAACGGGTAGGGTTTTCCTCACCCATAGAGTCAGTGGGGGGCAAATTCTCATTGATACCGGCTGCCCCACGGACAGTTAATATTCAGCAGGGTCAGACTATCTCCTCCCACCCCTGTTGGGGAGGAGGACGGCCTTAGAGAGCTGCTGGCCAACCCAATTGGCCGGCAGCTCTGTAGTGCCAGCGCTGCCAGTTTCGAGTCTTGGTCATTGGCTGGGACTAAAGCCAGTGCCCAATGAAAAGGAGTTAGAACATAGAACATAGAACATAGAACACTACAGCACAAACAGGCCCTTCGGCCCACGAGTTGCGCCGATCACATCAACACCTACCAACCTACAGACCTATCTATAACCCCCAATCCCATTAAACCCCATGTACTCATCCAGAAGTCTTTTAAAAGACCCCAGCGAGTTCGCCTCCACCACCACTGACGGCAGCCGATTCCATTCACTCACCACCCTCTGAGTGAAAAACTTACCCCTAACATCACTTCTGTACTTTCCTCCCCGCACCTTAAATCTGTGTCCTCTCGTAGCAACCATTTCAACCCGGGGAAATAGCCTCTGAGAGTCCACCCTATCTATTCCTCTCAACATTTTGTAAACCTCTATCAGGTCGCCTCTCAACCTTCGTCTCTCCAGGGAAAAGAGTCCCAGCTCCCTCAACCTAACTTCATAAGGCATGCCTCCCAATCCAGGCAACATCCTTGTAAATCTCCTCTGTACCCTCTCAATAGCTTCTACATCTTTCCTATAGTGAGGCAACCAGAACTGCGCACAATACTCTAAATGAGGCCTGACAAGGGTCTTATAAAGTTGCAGCATTACCTCCCGACTCCTAAACTCAATCCCTCGATTAATGAAGGCCAGTACACCATACGCCTTCTTGACCACCTCCTCCACCTGCGAGGCCGATTTAAGAGTCCTGTGGACCCGGACCCCTAGATCCTTCTGCTCTTCAACACTACTCAGACTTCTGCCCTTGATAGTGTACTCGTTCATCCTGTTGGTTCTGCCAAAATGGACGACTACACATTTATCCGCGTTGAAGTCCATCTGCCACTTCTCCGCCCAGTCCTGCATCCTATCTATGTCCTGCTGCAACTTTTGCCATCCTTCCAGACCATCCACAACACCACCGACCTTAGTGTCATCAGCGAACTTACTTACCCATCCCTCCACTTCCTCATCCAGGTCATTTATGAAAATGACAAACAACAAGGGTCCCAGAACAGATCCTTGAGGCACTCCGAGTTGATGGAGACCGGACTGAATGCCAGCAGTGCCTGACTGGCAGGTCCCAGTGAGCTGGGCGACTGACTGTCGGGTTTGTGTTAAAGAGGGTGGGGAACGAACGGGGTAGGGGTACCTCCAACGGGCATAGGCGAACTCCAAAGGAGATATCTACCTCTTGCCTGACACCAGTCAGCTCAGCTAACATTGCACGGCTACCTGTTTAGTGTGGGCCTCCCCCCTTCACAAATAAATAGCTTCCAGGGTGTGATCAGGCACTTAAATGACCATTAAAAAACTCAAGGATGGTGAACTTGCCCAGTGCTTCTAGCCACCATCCCCCCCCCCCCCGGGAGACAGCTCAGGGCAGACGGGCAAGAGGTATGAATCATATAATCTACAGTGCTGAAGGAGGCCATTTGACCCATCGAGCCTGCACCGACAATGATCCTATCCAGGTCGCATCCCCATAACACCACACATCCCGACCCTTCAAATCCCTCTGACACTAACGGGCAATTTAGCATGACCAATCAACCTAACACGGTAGCACAGTGGTCAGCACTGCTGCTTCACAGCTCCAGGGTCCTGGGTTCGAATCCCGGCTCGGGTCACTGTCTGTCTAGAGTCTGACCTTGGGTGACTGTCTGTGTCGGGTCTGCACATTCTCCTCGTGTCTGCGTGGGTTTCCTCCGGGTGCTCCGGTTTCCTCCCACAGTCCAAAAACGTGCGGGTTAGGTTGATTGACCATGTTAAGAAATCCCTTAGTGTCCAGGGATGTGATAGGATTAGTGGGTATAATATGTAGGGATATGTAGGGCCTGTTTGGGATTGTGTTCAGTGCAGACTCGATGGGCCGAAGGGCCTCTTTCCCCACTGTAGGGTTCTATGATTCTATGAACTCACACATCTGTGGACTGTGGGAGAAAACCGGAGCACCGAAGGAAACCCACATAGACACGGGGAGAACATGCAGACTCTACACAGACAGTGACCCAAGGTCGGAATTGAACCCTGGTCCCTGTGCTGTGAGACAGCAGCGCTAACCAACGTGCTACCCCTTTTAGCTTCTACCGTATGCAGGTCACATGCTGCATCGTATCAGCTCCTCCTGCCTTCAAACCCGCCAGTAGGGAACTGCAAAATTCTGCCCAATATTTCTGTTGCGTTGAAGGCTTCTGAAAAATCTTGGGCTGCTGCTTCTCACTGAATCTGGAAGAATTCGCTCTGGTAATGTCATCAGCAGCTCCCTTCAAAGAGAGTTCAGCTGTCGCCAGCAATGCACGTTTGCTTCCCTTGCATGTACCTCACATCTAAATGTGGTAACGTCCTCTATCATCACTTCCTCTCTCCCAAACAGGCAGTGGCTCGAATACTCACAAAGACAATAACCAAGTACTCCTTTGTGTCGTTCAGTTTGCACTCATTCTCTGGGCATCTTGATTGCCCTTGGCTACAAGAGAGTTGCTCCGAGTCCCATTTTACTGGCACCGCACTGCAGCTTGGCTTTGTTGTTGAGATGATAGTATCTCAGCGTTGGCATTGTGGACATTAGTTGTTTGATATGAGTGAAAGCCACTCCTTGCTCTGTGTCCCAATACCGCTGGACACCTTTTGTGCGGAGCTCGCGCTGTGGTTCACACTCTGGTGACGGACTGGGCAAGAGCTTGGTTAGATAGTTTGCAAAGCCAACAAACCATTGCACCTCCTTCACATTGCGTGGGTTTTCTCTGGGTGCTCCGGTTTCCTCCCACACCCCAAAGATGTGCTCTTAGGCTGATTGGTGTAATAAATTGTCCCTAAATTAGTCTTCCCTCAATGTGGAATGCCATCAGCATAGACAAGGGTCATGGGTGGAGAGGGGACTCATAATGTTAAAATGGTGGCGTGGGCTTGTTGGGTCGTAGGGCCTGTTTCCCGTGCTGTGTTTGTTCTTTGCTCTATCTCTGCTACAACTTACACCTTATCAGGGTCAGGACAAAGTGTAAGTACATCACGAACGTGCTTGACTTCAGTTACTTTCTGTCACATTTGTCTTAGTGAGCTCTCTCGAGCAATCTCACTCAATTTTCATCATGGTCTACGATGGTTTCTCCCATATCCATTGATGCACAACTCATACATGATGCTTCCACTCTTGGTAGACAAGTGACTATCTCATGATGTGTGTGCTGGTATGCTTTTTTTTATTCATTTGTGAGATGTGGGCATCGCTGGTTGGGCCAATATTTAGCGCCCATCCTCGAGGGCATTTAAGAGTCAACCAGACCAGGTAAGGATTTCCTTCCCTGAAGGACATTAGTGAATCAAGTGGGTTGTTACGACAATCAACAATAGTCTCACGGTCATCATTAGACTTTTAATTCCAGATCTTTATTGATTTCACATTTCACCATCTGCCATCATGGGATTTGAACGCAGGTTCCCAGAACATTACCCTGGGTCTCTGGATTATTAGTCCATTGACAATACCATTAAGCCACCTCCCTCTACTTTGCCAAAATAGCAAAAATGTCAAATGGCATCTGCAACCAACTAAAGCTATGAAGTGGAGATGCCGGCGTTGGACTGGGGTAAACACAGTAAGAAGTCTGCCAACACCAGGTTAAAGTCCAACCGATTTATTTGATAGTAAACTCACAAGCTTTCAAGGTTTCCCTCTTCGTCAGGCGAATGAAGAGTTCTGGCCTCAGACAGAGCATATAACAGCACAGACAGTTTACAGATTACTGATTAGAATGCGAATCTTTACACCTAACCTGCTATTCAAGTCGTAAAGTGGCCAACTAAAGCTCCCAGGACATAATCAGAAATCTGTTGCTTCATATCTCAGGCAGTAAAGGTCTTTGCCTTGTTAAGTTGAAGCAGGATATCTTCAATGGAGTGGTGAGATGTGGGGTAGGATTTTACAGCCTCGCTTGGGCGAGACTGGAAATTCCCGCCACAGGCCAATGAAGATTTCCATTGTTGGACCCTCAGCTATGCCAATTCCATGGCAGGTGAGGTGATAGAGTTCTGACCATGATGTTTTCAAACCTTTATTGAGGCCCTTTGGATCTATGCAGCATGCCTGGTTTTTACACTCTTACCATGCTGCTAATCCCTGCTGTAAGAATCACCATTTGTTTGTTACTGCCTTTTTTTCAAGCTCCTCTAACTTGTCTTTCCGGCTGGATTTGAGGTCAAACTGGAGCTCTTCTCAATAGATATTGAGTTGGTCACACACTCTCATGTACTTCAAGATGATATTCACCAGGAGGATGTGTAAGGTTTGTGAAAAGCATCTTTGCAATTTCTCAGGATTTGTTCAATTTCTGGAACATGGAAACTTACCAGTCCAAATATTTGACTTGTTTCTGTCAAAATGAGGGGATTTTGCTTAGGGTCTACTATCTGGAACTGAAGATCTCCTTTCCTCCCATTGCATCGCACTTGTAGCTTAGTTTGCCTTCTTGGGGCTGAGCCCTGTTCCCTCATAGATTCAACCTTCAATGGCTTCGTTTTTGGATTAGCGTCTTGAGTGGCTTCCCTCAGGTCTCTGACTCTCATGATGTGCGTAGCACCAGTGACTGTCTGACAATTAACTTGATGCTATCCTTCTGCAGTCATCTTCCCAATAGCCACAAACTACTTTCTACCTCAGTGTTAACCTATTTCGGGGAGTAGAGTGATCTGTCAGAATCAGCGCCTGAGATGTCTGCGGCAACCATCTTTATGGGATAATGATGGCAAGCTGGTAATAGCGCTGGACAAGCGATCCAGAGCCCCAAACTGAAGATCGGGGTACAAGATTTCAAATCTCACTGCAGCTGGCAGAATTTATGTACAATTAATAAAATCGGGAATAATAATCTAGTCTCAGTAATAGTGATTATAAAACTATAGTCATAAAATTCTATCTGGTTCATTAATGCCTTTTAAGGAAGGAAATCTGCCATCCTTACCCAGTCTGTATACACGTGACTCCAAGACCATGGCAATGTGATTGAATCTCAAATGTCCCTCTGAATTGACATAGCAAACCACCCAGTTCAGTGGCAATTAGGGATAGGCAACAAATACTGGCCTTTTGTTTTATTCATTCATGGGACATGAGTGTTGCTAGCTGGCCAACATTTATTACAGTAAGAAGTCTGTCAACACCAGGTTTAAGTCCAACCGATTTTTTTGATAGTAAACTCACAAGCTTTCGAGATTTCCCTCTTCGTCAGGTGAATGGAGAGTATGTCGCACTATCTGTAACCCCCGTGACTTGCCTGGGTTTGCTAAACCTCACTGTCTGGAGACAATATACGTCTCTTTAACCTGGGCTTAATGCTCCTTCCACTCACATTGTTGGCCACTTTAAGACTTGAATAGCAGGTTAGGTGTAAAGATTCGTGTTCTAATCAGTAATCTGTAAACTGTCTGTGCTGTTATATGCTCTGTCTGAGGCCAGATCTCTCCATTCGCCTGACAAAGAGGGAAACCTCGAAAGTTTGTGAGTTTACTGTCAAATAAATCGGTTGGACTTAAACCTGGTGTTGTCAGACTTCTTACTGTGTTTACCCCAGTCCAGTGCCGGCATCCCCACATCACAACATTTATTAACCATCCCTAATTGCCTTTGAGAAGGTGGTGTTGAGCTGCCTTCTTGAATCACTGCAGTCCATGTGCCGTAAGTTGACCCACAATGCCGTTAGGGAGGGATTTCTAGGATTTTGACCCAATGACTGCGAAACAACGGCGATATATTTCCAAATCAGGGTGGTGAGCTGCAGGTAGTGATGACCCCATGTATCTACTGCTTTTGTCCTTCTAGATGGAAGTGGTTGTGTGTTTGGAAAGTGCTCTCAAAGGATCTTTGGTAAATTCATAGAAATCCTACAGTACAGAGAGAGAGGCCATTTGGCCCATCAAGTCTGCACTGACCACAATCCCACCCAGGCCCTACTCCCCCATATCCCTACATATTTTACTCACTAATCCCTCTAACCTACCTATCTTAGGACACTAAGGGGCAATTTCTTAGCATGGCCAATCAACCTAACCTGCACATCTTTGGACTGTGGGAGGAAACCAGAGCACCCGGAGGAAACCCACGCAGACACGAGGAGAATGTGCAAGCTCCACACAGACAGTGACCCGAGCCGGGAATTGAACCCAAGTCCCTGGAGATGTGAAGCAGCAGTGCTAACCACTGTTTGCCCATTTGCTGCAGTGCATCTTGTAGATGGTACACACTGCCGCTACTGAGTGTCGGTGGTGGAGGGAGTGAATGTTTGTAGACGTGATGCCAATAAAGCGGGCTGCTTTGTCCTGGATGGTGTTGAGCTTCTTGAGTGTTGTTGGAGCTGCACCCATCCAGGCAAGTATTCCATCACACCCCTCACTTGTGACTTGTAAAAAGTCTGACAACACCAGGTTTAAGTCCAACCGATTTATTTGATAGTAAACTCACAAGCTTTTGAGGTTTCCCTCTTCTTCAGGTGAATGGAGAGTTCTGGCCTCAGTCAGAGCATATAAAGCACAGACAGTTTACAGATTACACGGTAAATACACTTGCAACTCGGCCAAACTGATACGTTGCAAGAAAGGATGTCCCGAAGCATGGTACATTGGGGAGACCATGCTGACGCTACGACAACGGATGAATGAACATCGCTCGACAATCACCAGGCAAGACCGTTCCCTTCCTGTTGGCGAACACTTCAGTGGTCACGGGCATTCAGCCTCTGACCTTCGGGTAAGCGTTCTCCAAGGCGGCCTTCACGACACACGACAGCGCAGAGTCGCTGAGCAGAGACTGATAGCCAAGTTCCGCACACATGAGGACGGTCTCAACAGGGATCTTGGGTTCATGTCGCACTATCTGTAACCCCCGTGACTTGCCTGGGTTTGCTAAACCTCACTTACTGTACTGTCTGGAGACAATACACGTCTCTTTAACCTGTGATCAGTGCTCCTTCCACTCACATTGTTGGCCACTTTAAGACTTGAACAGCAGGTTAGGTGTAAAGATTTGCATTCTAATCAGTAATCTGTAAACTGTCTGTGCTTTATATGCTCTGTCTGAGGCCAGAACTCTCCATTCACCTGACGAAGAGGGAGTTGCAAGTGTATTTACCGTGTAATCTGTAAACTGTCTGTGCTGTTATATGCTCTGTCTGAGGCCAGAACTCTCCATTCACCTGACGAAGAGGGAAACCGCGAAAGCTTGTGAGTTTACTATCAAATAAATCGGTTGGACTTAAACCTGGTGTTGTCAGACTTCTTACTGTGTTTACCCCAGTCCAACGCCGGCATCTCCACATTGTGACTTGTAGGCAGGCATTGACATCTTTCGAGCATAACACTTGTGCAAAAAGTAGTTCAGCTGCTTTTACCACACACGGGACATGCTTTCTGTTCCTTTGTGTAGTGAATTAAACATGAGATCAACGTTACAAACTCCTGCATGTGACAGTTTATTTGGTGTAGAGAGTGGGCTCAAAGAACAGAGGACAAAAAAAGTACAGCTCAAAAACAGGCCCTGCGGCCTACCAAGCCTGCGCCAATCATGATGCCCGAACTAAACTAAAACCATATGGTCTCACAGAGCCCGTATCCTTCCTTTCCTATCCTATTTGTGTATTTGTCTAGTTGCCCCTTAAATGGTGCTATTGTACCTGCTACCACTGCCTCGTTTGTATGTTCTCCTCGTGTCTGCGTGGGTTTCCTCCGGGTGCTCTGGTTTCCTCCCACAGTCCAAAGATGTGTGGGTTAGGTTGATTGGCCATGCTAAAATTGCCCCTTAGTATCCTGGGATGTGTAGGTTAGAGGGATCAGCTGGTAAATATGTAGAGATATGGGGGTAGAGCCTGGATGGGATTGTGTTCGGTGCAGACTTGATGGGCCGAAGGGCCTCTTTCTGCACTGTAATGTTCTATGATTAGCTCTGCCTCCCCGGGCAGCGGACACTGACCACTGCCGGTGTAAAAAACTTGCCTCGCACATCTCCTCGAAACTTTTTCCTACGCATCTTAAACCTATGTCCCCTCGAACTTGACTTTTCTACCCTGGGAAAGAGCATCTGAGTATCCAACTTCATTGCAGTGTTAATGTGAGCCTACTTGTGACTCAGATGTAATTGGTCAATGAGGTGGGGGACGGTGAGCAAATAAAGTTCCACAATAATTTCCAGGTTTCAGCGAAACTCGAGAAACTTTCACACTGATTCCTTGAGGCAAAGCTTAAACTACACATCCTGACTTCTGGCCAGTAAGGTATGTACTTCTGATTGGTGCCAATGGTAATCCCATAAAACAGGGGGGGTTACAGATCTCACTCTGCAGCATCTTAAACTCACTGCAGGCAGCGCTTAGGAGAACCAGTCAGAAGTTCTGTTGAATTATTTAAATCCAACGTTCCGAC
This sequence comes from Carcharhinus amblyrhynchos, assembly GCF_965287045.1. Lineage (NCBI taxonomy): Eukaryota > Metazoa > Chordata > Chondrichthyes > Carcharhiniformes > Carcharhinidae > Carcharhinus > Carcharhinus amblyrhynchos. The sequence continues at coordinate 4,751,563 of NC_137340.1, read as the reverse complement.
AAGCACAAATGGGGCTCTTCACAGACTGCTAATGTATTCATACCTTATTCTTCTCATTTCCCTCAGATCTGGCCCTGGAAAGATTTGGTTGGCGACAGTTGAAGTCTTTATCGATGTGAATCAATCAAGATAACGCCAGGTCTGACAGGATGCTGCAGAGAGCCCACAAAATAACATAAAATTCAGGAATGTTTAATTGACGTAGAAAAGGGTTGGAAATTCTCTGGCCGAGAAACTTGTCACACTTACCCTTCACCCTTAAAGGAATGTGCCGGTCCTGAATCCTTAGCAACTTATACTTGGAAAGCCTCCCACATGCCAAATGTTGATTTGCCCTCAAACATCTGCCCCTAATCTACATCCTTCAGTTCCTGCCTAATATTGTTGTAATTTGCCTTCCCCCAACTTAATACTTTCTCTACACTTATCTTCTTGCAAAATAGTAACATAATACTCTGGCTGTCTTCTTCGATGCTCATGAACTTAACAACTGTGTCTGAAATTTGGGGAAATTACACTCCAGTGAATCTATCAAACTTTTCCCTTCCCCTTCTTGGGCGGCACGGTAGCACAGTGGGTTAGCACTGCTGCTTCACAGCTCCAGGGATCTGGGTTCGATTCCCGGCTCGGGTCACTGTCTGTGTGGAGTTTGCACATTCTCCCCGTGTCTGTGTGGGTTTCCTCCGGGTGCTCTGGTTTCCTCCCACAGTCCAAAGATGTGCGGGTTAGATTGATTGGCCGTGCTAAGAAATTGCCCCTTAGTGTCCAGGGATGCATAGGTTAGAGGGATGAGTGGGTATAATATGTAGGGATATGGAAGTAGGGCCTGGGTGGGATTGTGGTCGGAGCAGGCTTGATGGGCTGAAGGGCCTCTTTCTGCACTGTAGGGTTCTATGTTTCTATAAGAAATAAGAGCAGGAGGAGACTATTAAAGCTCACTCCACTATTCAATGAGATATGGTCGATCTTCTACTGCAACACCATTTCTTGCATTATCTCCACATTCCTTGATGTTTTTAACATGTAGAAATCGACCCATCTCAGTCAGTTCTTCATGCCACAGTTTTTTTGTGTCTTTCACATGCCCATTTACCCCTGGTATCTCCACTGTCATTCATTCAATAACATCCATAGCTGCAAATTGAAAGTTAGACATAGCCTGGAGCAAGCAATTTCATAACACAGATAATGGAAAAGTTATAATTCTGTACATAGGCATATGTTTTCAGTGAGGTTTGGGTCAATCTGTGTCAGGACTCGCTTTTGCTAGTATCTCTGTCTCTCCTAGTTTTTTTGCTCTCTGTAATGTGTTAATTTTAAATTCTGCTCAATAAAAAAAATTCAATGTCCTCCACACAGCCGACCCGAGCCAGGGATCGAACCCAGCTCCCTGGAGCTGTGAAGCAGTAGTGCTAACCACTGTGCTACCGTGCCACCCCAATGTCTTTGCCTATTCTGAGGAATGAATGAACATAAGAAATAGGAGCAGGAGTAGGCCATCTAGCCCTTCGAGCCTGCCCCGCCATTCAATAAGATCATGGCTGATCTGAAGTGGATCAGTTCCACTTTCCCGCTTTCTCCCCATAACCCTTAATTCCCCTCGTCTGTCAAAAACCCAACAAATACCCAAATCATATTACCACCACATGGACTCGGACATTACCTCCTGCTCTCAATGTTTACTTCCCAAATCTTTATATCAATAAACTTGATATAATGATTGGTGATGAGCTGTCTTCTTGAACCTCCGCAGTCCATGAGGTGTAGGTACAGCCACAGTGCTTTTCGGGAGAGAGTTCCAGGACTTTGACCCAGCGACAGTGAAGGAACGGCCGATATATTTTCAAGTCAGAATGGTGAATGGCTCAGCTGGGAGCTTGCAGGAGGCAGTATATCTGCTGCCCTTTCTATAATGTATTAAAACCCAAATTTGGGAGGGGAATTAAGCACCCTGTCTTCAAAAGCCAACTCTTTCTGCTCTCTTCAAACACTGAGATGAATGCATGAGAATCTCAGGATAGGTAACAATACCTCCTCCGCGATCATCCTCAACACGAGGATGTGTTCTCAGCCCCCTACTATACTCCTTATACACCTATGACTGTGTGGCCAAATTCCCTTCCAATTCGATTTTCAAGTTTGCTGATGACACCAGCATACTGGGTTGGATCCCCAACAATGATGAGACAGTGTACAGGAATGAGATAGAGAATCTGGTGAGCTCAACAATAATCTCTCCCTCAATATCAGCAAAGCAAAGGAGATAGTCATTGACTTCAGGAAGTGTGGTGGAGGACATGCCCCTGTCTACATCAACGGGGATGAAGTAGAAATGGTCAAGAGTTTCAAGTTTCTAGGTGTCCAGATCCCTCCGTGCCAATGCCATAGATAAGAAAGGCCACCAAAAACTTTACTTTCTCAGGAGGCTAAGGAAATTTGGCATGTCCACTATGACGGGTGCACCATAGAAAGCATTCTTTCTGGTTATATAACAGCCTTGGCATGGCTCCTGCTCTGCCCAAGACCCCAAGAAACTACAAAGAGTCATGAACGAAGCCCAGTCCATCATGCAAACCAGCTGCCCATCCATTGACTCTGTCTACACTTCCCACTGCCTTGGAAAAGAAATCAGCACAATCAGGAATCATGCGCCACCCTGACATTCTCTCTTCCACCTTCTTCCATTGGGAAAAAGGTACAAAAGTCTGAGATCACGTACCAACAGACTCAAGAACAGCTTCTTCCCTGCTGCTGTCAGACTTTTGAATGGACTTACCCCTCATTAAATTGATCTTTCTCTACACCCTAGCTGCGACTGTAACACTACATTCTGCACCCTCTCCTTTCCTTCTGTATGTACGATATGCTTTGTATAGCGTGCAGGAACAACATGAATCAAATCATATTGATCTGTTTAAAGGGAGGCTTGGTAAGAATACAAGAATGAATGAAGGTAAAAAGTCTGCTTGAGGACACTAATTAAAGGACAAACACCTCCATGGATTAACTTGACTGCCTGGCCTGTAAATTTTAAGAATTTAATTAATATAATTAATACACTTATACTAATAAGTGTATTAATATAATACACTTGTATTATATTAATACAAGTGACAATAATGAATCAAATCAAATCAAATGAAAGTCTAGGGCCTTTACTTAGATTTCTCGATGAAAGAAACTCATTCTGGGGGCATTGGGATTAGTTTTGGAATACTCTAACAAGGAACCAGCAGAAACAGCTCGGATCCGATGACCTGCTATGTGCCATACACTTCATAGATGGGTGTTTGTGCCATTGGAGATTATTGCCCCAAGGAAATGTAACTGAAGAGTACATCAAACCCTAAATAACTGAGATTGTTAACCTTGTCCCAGCTCCGGGAGACTGGCTCATTTTAATAATTAGGGTCCGAGACTGTAAAGTGGTTATAGAGGCACGCACTGGGAAGAAATACATTAGGATTCTATTCCGACACAGTGGCCGGAATTTTACTGGCTCGGGAATCGGAGCGAGCGAGCAGCAGACAATAGAAAAGCCCAGTGACCTCAGGTGGGATTTTATGATTTTGGGATGAGTGAGGTTGTAAAATCTTGCCCAGAAAGTTTTAGATTTTTAACATAAGAAAGTTAACTCAGAGACTTTTGGTATTTTTTAAAAGGTATATAAATGTTGGGGTCATTAATCTCCTCTGCTAAATTTGGCACCTGTGAAAGGCTGGGTTTTGATACTTGATGCTACGTTAGAATCATAGAATCACAGTACAAAATTCAGGCCATTGAGCCTGCACCGACAGCAATCCCAGCCAGACCCTATCCCCTGTAACCCCATGTATTTACCCCGCTAGTCATCCTGACACTCAAGGGCAATTTGATTGTGGGAGGAAGCTGGACCAGCCAGAGGAAACCCATGCAGACATGGGGAGAATGTGCATAGTCCACACAGACAGTGACCCAAGGCTGGAATTGAACCCAGGTCCCCAGTGCTGTGAGGCAACAGTGCTAACCACTGTGTCACTAGCTGGTCTGATGTCCAATGAGTGGGTTAGTTGGGTGGCATTCTCAAGAAGACCTTACAGGCATACCCCATGAATCTCGTAGAGGACACACCACGGGACACAGACCAATGACTCTCCTCACCCAGAACACATTTTGCGCTATCGTCTAAACAAGGCGTAAATCCAGTGGCTCCAAGTTTTGTCTCAAATTCCTGCCCCCCCCCGGACAATCTGATGTCTTGTAGCTTCCATCAACAGGCACTGTTGGGTTTTATATATATATTAATGCTCAAAGAAATTCCAAAACTTAAAAAGTGTTGTCAGCACAAACTCAGTGCCTCCAACTATGAAAGTGAAAATGCTATCGATTTGAAGGAAATCTTTAAAAAGTTCCCAACGTTTATCAAATCCCAGAAGATGATACAAAATAAATCTCAAATGGATATGGTAAGATTTATCACGGATTTAAAGCACAGGACAAAAGCCTGGGCAAGCTAAAGCTGAAAGATCACTGTAGCTGCCCAAGGAGCTGATCCCAAAGCTTCATTAAATAAATGTGTCTATCTCTCCTTTTTCCTAACCTATGCCAGTTCTACTCTCCGGCCCCATCTCCTCCGCTCCCTTTCCAATCACCAAGGGTTCCCTTCCTGTTGGCGAACACTTCAGCGATCACGGGCATTCGGCCTCCGATCTTCTCCAAGGCAACCTTCACAACACACGACAGCGCAGAGTTGCTGAGCAGAAGCTGATAGCCAAGTTCTGTACACATGAGGACGGCCTCAACCGGGACCTTGGGTTCATGTCACACTATCTGTGACCCCCACGACTTGCCTGGGCTTGCAAAATCTCACTAACTGTTCTGGGTGGAGACAATACACATCTCTTTAACCTGGAGACAATACACATCTCTTTAACCTGGAGATAATACACATCTCTTTAACCTGGAGACAATACACATCTCTTTAACCTGGAGATAATACACATCTCTTTAACCTGGAGACAATACACATCTCTTTAATCTGGAGACAATACACATCTCTTTAACCTGGAGACAATGCACATCTCTTTAACCTGGAGACAATACACATCTCTTTAACCTGGAGACAATACACATCTCTTTAACCAGTGCTTAACCCTCTCTCCACTCGCACTGCCTGTACCTGTAAAGGCTTGATTACCTGTAAAGACTCACATTCCAACCATTCTTCACATTCCAATCTGTAATTATCTTGCAATCGTACCTTTGCCGTGTTTGCAAACCTATCTCTCCACTCACCTGACGAAGGAGCAGCGCTCCGAAAGCTCGTAATTCTAAATAAACCTCTCGTACTTTAACCTGGTGTGGTGAGACGTCTTACTGTGCCCACCCCAATCCAACGCCAGCATCTCCACAACATGGCTTTCCAATGATGTAACTCTTTTACATTTCCTTCCGTTTTGTGGAAGGGTAATTTAGACTTGTAATGTTAACTCCGTTTTTCTCTCTCCGCAGATGCTGCCACGCCTGCTGTGCTTATCCAGCATTTACTGGTTTTTTATTTCAGATTTCCAGCATTTCGCTTTTATTCTTTATTAAATAATTTATGAGTAAAAAAAAACACTCCTCTGTCCTTCTTTAAATTTTCCCTGTCCTCCCAATAGCGCTTGGTGTGATATTTAACTGTCCCTGTGTTTGGAACACTCATCTGGAAAATGCTGTGTATTTCTCGGAGGAGTTATTCTCTATTTTGTCCATGTAAAGAATAATAAGTGGGCCAATCAGCTCATCAACTCGGTGCCAGCATTTTGATAGGCAGTCAGTTTGATTCCTTGTTCTTTTCTTTTCACCATAGCAGGCAGGGGTGGACTATACAAAGGCTCACTGTCCTCAAACGAGATTTTGGGACGAGTGTGGCCGCAAAAATCCCTCCCACCGCCTCTTTCTCTATCTCATTGCCAATTTTTCTCCAATGTCTCCCTTGTGATGCGCCTTGAGATGTTTTACTATGTTAAAGACGCTACGCCAATGCAAGTTGACTTTGCCGTGTCGCCTCTCATTGAACCAATCGCCAGGCGATGGAATGAATGAGACTTTGATGTGAGCTGGTGCATCTGAAAGTGATCTGACCAACATCTCATCGCGTGTCGGCTCTCTGCTGCTCGCACACTTGGACTGGAGCGCACGCCCTCCCCCGCGAGACTTCCGTGGTTTTGATACTGCAGTCACTTGTAAAAGGTGCATCTATAACTAATGCTTATTTCAGATTGCCTTGGGCGCCTGTCATTGCATACCAGTTATTAAGTGAAAAATGATGAAGATTTAAAATCATACCCAGTGTTACCTACGTGCTGCAGATAGACTTCAAGCTGCACATCTTTCTGGGCTGGGAAATTACCTATTGAACCTAATACATTATATTAGTGACAAAATTTACTTCGGCAGACATTTAAAGTGATTCATCTTTTTCCTTTGTGTCACAGTTCCTTTTCATTTCTCCTTTCCATCCTTGTAGGGGTTCAGCGCTAAGTACTGATTCTGCCACACTTGATATATCATACGTCAGCCAACACCACATGGGGTTTTAGGAAACTTTCCTCATTCACAGTGAATGGCTGTGAGTGCTTGTATTATTATCCACTTTCATGCAAATTCTTAAAGAAAGAAAGACTTGCCTTTATATACTAACTTTCCCATCCCCAGGATATCCCTAAATGCTTCACACACATTGGACTGAGATATCAGCCTGGTTCTTGTGTTCAAGTCTTTGGAATGTGACTTGGGTTCCTACAAAGGGTTATAAATGTAGCCCAATCTATCACACAAACCAACCTCCCATCCACTGACTCTGTCTACACTTCCCTCTGCCTCGGGAAAGCAGACAGCAGAATTAAGGACCCCACACACCATGGACATACGCTCTTCCACCTTCTTCCATCTCCCACTCACACTCCCTCACACCCTCCATCGCTCACTCACACTCCCTCACACCCTCCATCGCTCATTCACACTCCCTCACACCCTCCGTCACTCACTCACACTCCCTCACACCCTCCATCACTCACTCACATTCCCTCACACCCTCCATCGCTCATTCACACTCCCTCACACCCTCCATCACTCATTCACATTCCCTCACACCCTCCATCTCCCACTCACACTCCCTCACACCCTCCATCGCTCATTCACACTCCCTCACACCCTCCATCGCTCACTCACATTCCCTCACACCCTCCATCACTCATTCACACTCCCTCACACCTGCCATCACTCACTCACATTCCCTCACACCCTCCATCTCCCACTCACACTCCCTCACACCCTCCATCTCTCACTCACATTCCCTCACACCCTCCATCACTCACTCACATTCCGTCACACCCTCCATCACTCACTCACATTCCCTCACACCCTCCATCACTCACTCACACTCCCTCACACTCTCCATCACTTGCTCACACTCCCTCACATCCTCCATCACTCATTCACACCCTCCATCATTCAATCACATTCCCTCACACCCTCCATCACTCACTCACACTCCCTCACATCCTCCATCACTCATTCACATTCCCTCACACCCTCCATCACTCACTCACACTCCCTCACACCCTCCATCGCTCACTCACACTCCCTCACACTCTCCATCACTCACTCACACTCCCTCACACCCTCCATCACTCACCCACACTCCCTCACACCCTCCATCACTCACTCACAGTCCCTCACATCCTCCATCACTCACTCACAGTCCCTCAGATCCTCCATCACTCATTCATGTTCCCTCACACCCTCCATCACTCCCACAGATTTGTGTTTGTCAACCGATTTTCCAGCATGCTGGAAGATCGGCACGAGCACTCTGGCCCCCCTCTGCAGTCCAATGCCAATCTCTCAAGGCATGCCCACAAGAATCCCCTGACAGACTCTGTGCTGGAAATCAATTCAACTCAGCTCTCCCCCAAAACCGAGCAGGAATAACTCCCTTATTCCCGTCCATTAGGCACTCCATTATTTGGGGGAAATCACACCTGTGAATGTTAATGGCCAGCACGATCAAAAGATGCAACTTGGAGTGACTTTGTTTGGCCAGTTAACCTTTGTTGAGTGCCCTGGTCTCTTGCATGTGCTGCTCGAGTCTACAAACCAACCTCTTCCAGGTGTTCCTCCACCATCTCTTCACTACGTTAGAACGAAGTTGAAAAGTTAGAGTGAGTTGATGTAGAGCAGTACTGGGTAAAAGCAGCTGCAATAGTTCTGATTCAGACCTCAATTATTCCAGAGATCAAAACCAACCAATGGAAGCCACCCCAAACCTTCAGTTACAGCTCACAAAATGGCCTCCCAGTGATGACATTGCCCTCAGGGATCATTTTCAGTATCTCTTCCGCTACTGATTATTATTTCACGTGGGTTTGGGCTGGAAATGGAGGTGAATGAAACCATCAGCCACATGCCAGGGCAGGTTCATGGGGTCTGCATGGGAATTGGGGGGGCGGATTTTGGGAGGAGAATTCAGATAGTTTTTTTTCTGTGAGGGGTGGTGGCCATTGAAGATCATCATTTTGGCCTTGGTCTCTCCAAAACAGGTACCAGTTCAACGGAAAATCCAAACTCATTAGTCTTGGGTTTCGGAGATGAAAGCATGTGATCTACGACTAATAATTATACGACTCCAATTAGTTACTGATGTTGGACTCTGTATCCAGTGATCATGAGAGCTCCCAGGATTGTTAAAGCACAAAATGAGGCCATTTGGCCCATTGTGTCTGCACCTCAATCCAGGCTATTAACTACAAAGGGGATTCTGCTCTGGATGAATTTGTACTGTTGATGTTTTTTGCTCTCTTATCTCTATAGTGGCTGTTGATTACCTGTCACCCTGTTACTCTTCTGGTGATCAATATGTAGCAGTGAATTAACCGTTGCCGTAGTCTAGTCATTATATTGTTGAACTAACAATGCACAGATGTGAGTTCAAATCCGTCCGTGACAGTTTGAGAATTTGATTATAGCTTTTCTCGAAAATTAAAGTTGGTTCTAGTAAAAGTGACAATGAAGCTGTCGGATTGTCGAACAATTGTGGCTTAATGTCCTTTATGGGAAGAAACTTTACCATCCTTTCCCAGTCTGACCTGTCTGTGTGACTCCAGCCGCGCACCGATCTGGTGGCACAGCGGTTGGCACTGCTGCCTCACGGCGCCAGGGCCCTGGGTTCAATTCCCGGCCCGGGATGTGTGGAGTCTACGCATTCCATCCACGTCTGAGTGGGTTTCCTCCGGGTGCTCCAGTTCCCTTCCACCGTCTGAAAGACGTGCTAACTGCTCCCTCAGTGTACCCAAAACAGGCGGTGCTCGACAGACTGGAGGGGCTGATTGTGGACAAGTCCCCAGGACCGGATGGAATGCATCCGAGGGTTCTGAAAGAAATGGCGGAGGTGATAGTGGATGCCTTGGTGGTTATTTTCCAGACGTCGCTGGATTCCGGGGAAGTGCCGGATGATTGGAAAACGGCTAATGTTACGCCGTTGTTTAAGAAGGGTGCCAGGCAAAAGGCGGGGAATTATAGGCCGGTTAGTTTAACGTCTGTGGTGGGTAAAATGTTAGAATCTGTCATTAAGGAGGAAATAGCGAGGCATCTTGAAGGGAATTGCTTGATAGAGCAGACGCAGCACGGTTTCATTAAAGGGAAGTCGTGTCTGACAAATTTACTGGAGTTCTATGAGGATGTGTCTAGGGCAGTGGATAGAGGAGAGCCGGTGGATGTGGTCTTTCTAGATTTTCAGAAGGCGTTTGACAAAGTACCTCACAAGAGGTTATTGCAGAAGGTCGAGGGACGTGGAGTTGGGGGTAGGGTGTTAGCGTGGATAGAGGATTGGTTGTCAAATAGGAGGCAGAGAGTGGGGATTAATGGGTGCTATTCGGATTGGCGGATGGTGACTAGTGGAGTGCCCCAGGGGTCGGTGCTGGGGCCTCAGCTTTTTACCATTTATATAGATGATCTGGAGGAGGGAACCGAGTGTAGGGTGTCGAAATTTGCTGATGACACCAAGACTGGGGGAAAGGCAAATTGTGCGGAGGGTGTGGAGAGTCTGCAGAAGGATCTAGATAGGCTGGGCGAATGGGCCAGGAAATGGCAAATGGAATTTAATGTTGGCAAGTGTGAGGTGGTCCACTTTGGTAGGAAAAATGGTAGGAAGGATTATTACTTACGGGGCGAAAAACTGCAGCAGGCGACGGTGCAGAGGGACCTCGGGGCCCTTGTGCATGAGTCGCAAAAACCCAGCTTGCAGGTGCAGCAGGTGGTCAGGAAGGCAAATGGGATGCTGGCCTTCATAGCGAGGGGGATTGAATATAAAAGTAGGGAGGTCTTGCTGCAGCTGTATAGGGCATTGGTGAGGCCGCAGCTGGAGTACTGTGTGCAGTTTTGGGCGCCGCACCTGCGCAAAGATATTTTGGCCTTGGAGGGAGTGCAGAGGAGGTTTACTAGGCTGATACCGGAGTTGAGGTATCAGGAGAGCTATGAGGAGAGGCTGAATAAACTAGGCTTGTACTCGTTAGAGTTTAGAAGAATGAGGGGAGATCTCATTGAAACGTATAAGATGATGAATGGGATGGATAGGATAGAGGTGGAGAGACTCTTCCTGCTCAGAAAGGACAGTAGGACTAGGGGGCACAGCCTCAAGATAAAGGGGGGTGCGGTTTAGAACGGAGTTGAGGAGGAACTTCTTCACTCAAAGGGTGGTGAATCTCTGGAATTCTCTGCCCGTTGAAGTGGTGGAGGCTGCCTCGCTAAATATTTTTAAGACGCGGGTTGATGGGTTTTTGATAAGCGAGGGGATTAAGGGTTATGGGGAGAGGGCGGGAATGTGGAACTGAGCCACGACAGATCAGCCATGATCTTATTGAATGGCGGGGCAGGCTCGAAGGGCTAGATGGCCGACTCCTGCTCCTATTTTTTATGTTCTTATATTCTTAAAACAGGCACCGGAGTTTGGCGACTAGGGGATTTTCACAGTAATTTCATTGCAGTGTTAATGTGAGCCTACTTGTGACACTAATAAATAAACTTTAGTCAGTAAGATTCTGAAAAGATGAAGCTAGGCTGGATGCCTTGAGGCTGTTTCCCTGTCAGGGAGCTGACTCCACACTTTTACAATACAGAATTGGCCATTTAGAACGGAGATGAGAAATTTCTTCACTCAGGAGTTGCGGACCTTTGGAATTTACTACAATAAAGAGCTTCAGACACTCAGCTGCGTAGTGCCAGAATGTGGTGACAGGGGGATTTTCGCAATAAGAACATAAGAACAACGGAGAATGCCAATCTGTGAGCCTCGCTCGCCCCATTCTGGGGTGGGCGAAGTGGTAAAATTGCAGCCAATAAAAGCCTAGACATGACTAAAGCACCTTCAGCCCTGAAAATGCTTCATATGGAACTGTAAATAAAACTCCTGCCCAGTTCCAAACTAGTGTCATCTCTGCGTTGCTCCGAGGAAAATCAAATATACAATGTTCCACTAATGGGTTCTGGTCTGGGGCAGAAACTGGCCACAATAAAGTATGAGGTGGAGATACCAGTGTTGGACTGGGGTAAAACAGAAAGGAATTTCACAACACCAGCTTAAAGTCTTAAAGGAATAAACTTCTTGGACTTTAAGCTGGCGTTGTGAGATTTCTTTCCACAATAAAGTAGGCAGAGATAACTACTCAACTTGATCTCTTATGCGCTAATGAGATTCCATGCTGATCTTTCTGAAGCATAATGGCTGGAACTCAAGCCATCAGCCAATGCTACAAGCAAACATTCACTCCCTCCTCTGTCCTGTTTTGTTCAGTGCAAATGGAAAGTTAACAATACTGAAACAGGGCTCAAAGCCCACATAGCTCAATGGACTGGTACATCGTTGGTGATGGAATTCCGTGTCAAATTAACATTTTGAACTGATCTCAAGGCCTGCCCTTCAGGGAGACGATGGTATAGTGGTAATGTACTGGATTAGTGGCCAGACTAATACTCCAGAAGCGTGGGTTCCACCACAGAGGGTGGAATTTAAATGTAATTAAGGATACCTGGGAGTAAAATACCCATCTCAGGTTCATGAATGTCCTTTGCAGGAGGGAATTTTACTCCACAGGTGCGTCGGTCCACCTTGTTGTCGAATGAGGGGCATACATGCGGTGGGTCGTGCGTGGGCTGCTCTTGGATGTTTCGAGAGTAGCCTCGTACTTTGTGCTGTTAGTGTACGCTTAAAACTGGACCAGCAGATGGGCACCACAACAGCTCAGTGACTATCACTGTTTGCTGTACAGATACATGGATTTGGGCCGGTGTCTGTGGGAGTTTGCGCATTCTCCCCGTGGTTGCGTGGGTTTCCTCCGACACCCCAAAGATGTGCTCTTAGGCTGATTGGTGTAACAAATTGTCCCTAAATTAGTCTCCCCTCAATCTGGTTTCCAATGGGGGTTCCACAAGCATAGACATGGGTCAAGGGTGGAGGATGAAAAACACATTGTTAAGATGGCGGCGCGGGCTCGTTGGGCCGAAGGGCCTGTTTCCCAAGCTGTGTTGTTCTTTGTTCTTTGAATCTGCCATCCTTAGCTGGTCTGTGGCCCATATGTGACTCCAAACCCACAGGTTGACTCTTAACTGCTCTCTGAAATGGTCAGTCATTCCGTGGGCAATTATGGGTGGCCAATGAATCCTGGCCTCGCCAGCTACGCCCTCCTCACAAGAAAGGATAACAAGATTGTGGTGATATTGATGACTTACCTCGGTATAATGCGTTGCTAACACTAACTTGACTGACCTGTTGAGTCTAGCTCTTTCCACCGTCGCTGGCCTGTGACTCACCCTCTCAACACCAAAGATCACTCCTGGAAGGGTCTGCTTCCTGCTGATGACTTGGAGTCTGACTCCACCAGCAGAATAGTTAGGTGATTGTAACACTCCTGAAGAGGTTTAGAAATCGTTCAATGCGGTAGGGTTCTCCGGTGAATTGAGTACAACAGAATTCTCCTTGGGAAGCTGTAATGATGTTGTTTCCCACAGTTACAGACGGACTGCAACAAACAAGCTGACCAAAGGATGAGAGAATGGGAACTTTGACAACACCAAAAGGAGAACAGCCAGAACAATCAAGGTCTGCAGGAGTGGGTGTTCAGATGGTGTAGCAATATCGGAGTGTTTCGTTAGTAATTGAATTCGGCAATCATTTAGAGACTGGTTAACTGTAGTCAGCTGACGTAACTGTAGTAGTTGGAACTATTAGCTGTAATTGGATATCAATAACTTCAGAACAAGTGTATACTTGTGGTTGGTGTATGCATATAACTTGTAAGATAACCGCAAGTATAATTGCTCATGCCACGTATCATTGAAGAAGTCTACAGGCCACCACGTGGAGGGTGGGCTTACCTGCTATAGCTGGAATAAAGGCCAATTTAGATCATAGAACCCTACAGTGCAGAAAAAGGCCCTTCGGCCCATCGAGTCTGCACTGAACACAATCCCACCCAGGTCCTACCCCCATATCCCTACATATTATACCCACTAACCTCTGCTACCCTGGACACTAAGGGGCAATTTCTTAGCATAGCCAATCAACCTAACCCGCACATCTTTGGACTGTGGGGGGAAACCGGAGCACCCGGAGGAAACCCACGCCGACACGGGGAGAATGCGCAAACTCCACACAGACAGTCACCCGCGCCGGGAATCGAACCCCGGACCCCGGAGCTGTGAAGCAGCAGTGCTAACCCACTGTGCTACCCTGCCGCCCAATTTAAAACTCCGCAAGCTTCGTCTACTCTCTCTCTCGAGGGGGAAAAAAAGTACGAGCTTTCCGGATAGTGGTGAAATTCCCCAGCTATTCCACTCTTGGGGGCGGGATTTCCTGGCTGCACCCATCCCGAGGCCCGAAAATCTCGTCTGAGGTCAGTGGGTCTTTGGGGAGTCTTCTCACATGATCTCTTTTGGAAAACAGTCACTGTTTTTGGACGGAAAAAACCTTATTGCCACAGTTAGGGAATCATTACAGGGCAGAAACATTACAGTTACGCAGAAAAATTCATAAAGTTACAAAGATATCATCTAGTGACAGTGAGAAACCCATGATTATAAGAGAAGAATTCTGTAAAGTTATCGGATTGAAGAGCGATACAGATAGCTATCCTGATACAGGAGGGACATTGTTAGGGGCTTTCTGTTGGCCAACCAATCTGTCATCAGATTGATTCAAACATCGCCGAATAGAAACAAAGGAAGTGAAATTAAATGAATGAAAATAGTGAAAATAAGATCAATGACTGTTCCATCCAGAAAATTGAAAGGATAAACTAAAAATCAAGATTGTACTTTTGCTCAAAGTTATGATGGAGCGTGGCTAGGGAGCAGCTGTTCCCCTTAGTTGAACGGTCATTCTTAAGGGGACATAGGTTCAAGATGAGGGGCAGGAGGTTTAAGGGGGGGGATAGCACAGTAGCAACACGGTAGCACGGTGGGTTAGCACTGCTGCTTCACCAGCTCCAGGGTCCTGGGTTCGATTCCAGGCTCGGGTCACTGTCTGTGTGGAGTTTGCACATTCTCCTCGTGTCTGCGTGGGTTTCCTCCGGGTGCTCCGGTTTCCTCCCACAGTCCAAAGATGTGTGGGTTAGGTTGATTGGCCATGCTAAGAAATTGCCCCTTAGTGTCCAGGGATGCGTAGGTTAGAGGGATTAGTGGGTATAATATATGGGGGTAGGGCCTGGGTGGGATTGTGTTGGGTGCAGACTCGATGGACCTCTTTCTGCACTGTAGGGTTTCTATGATAAACATTTTTTACCCAAAGGGTGGGATGCCTCACAACCTTTAAAAAGTACCTGAGGGAGAATGTTTTGGCACATCAAAACATTCAAGGTTAGGGGCCAAGTGCTGGTAGATGGGATTGAGTGGGAGATCAGGTGTCGGTGTAGACTCGATGGGCTGAAGGGCCTCTCTGCACTGTGTGATTCTATGACCCATTCAAGTCACTCAAACTGGCCTTTCACAGCAACTTTGTGGTGACCAGGAAGTTCCATCCCACCCAACTCCCACTCCTAGACACACATCTCAGGCTGTGGATCACCCCACACAAGGGCCAACTCCAAAACTGGAGCCTGTTACTGACCTGTCAGATCTCCAATAGCAACCTGCGTTGAGTTGACTGGATCTCTTCCGTGACACAGTGCTGATTCCCTTATTGAGTTACAACCAGTGCCACATGAGAGGCAGTAAATCCATTAACAAACAATTCCAGCTAAGCAGCTAAACTCCCTGAAGTTTAAGAGATCCTGTCCGTCTTTGATTTATAGCATAAATTCCATCTTTGAGAACCATTATGAGGCTTTATTCATACATCATTAATTCCCATCCAAATGCCTGAAAGGATGTGCAGAGGGCAACTGCAGTAATTCTGTTAGTCCTCTTTTTACCATCAATATTAACAGACTGACTGCTCCTTAGCTTCAGTACCCTGCAAAAGGAAGGCCTCGTTCTTTTAATACAGCCCCCCACCCCCCTCACTCCACGCCTTTGTGGAAGATCCGGATCACTGGGGAAAGGGTTTTAATTTCCGGATTGAGTCTCACAACACCTTGGCTTCTAACTGCCTTTACCCCAGTCCAACGCCAGCATCTCCACGGTATAATAATCACAGGGGTGAGCCAGGCTCCTGCTAAAGGCAGCGAGTGGGCCTTCTTGACAGGGTGAGGCCTAGTGAGTTATTTTTAGCCTCACTGCAGGGCAGCTCCAGGTGGCCCGCTGCCAGGCTGAAGAAAGATGGCAAGAAGAACTTGACTGGCTGGAAGGGGCTCTGGTAAATTCTACGTCTTTGCCTGTTTTTAACCTCCTTCCATACCTCAAGAAATCAGGAAGATGTGAATGCAGCTACATAAGAACATAAGAAATAGGAGCAGGAGTAGGCCATCTAGCCCCTCGAGCCTGCCCCGCCATTCAATAAGATCATGGCTGATCTGAAGTGGATCAGTTCCACTTTCCCACTTTCTCCCCCTAACCCTTAATTCCCTTGTCTATCAGAAATCTGTCTACCCGTGACTTAAATATCAGAAATCTATCCACCCGTGACTTAAATATATTTAGCGAGGCAGCCTCCACTACTTCAACGGGCAGAGAATTCCAGAGATTCACCACCCTTTGAGTGAAGAAGTTCCTCCTCAACTCCGTTCTAAACTGCACCCCCCCTCCCTTATTTTGAGGCTGTGCCTTCTAGTCCTGCTATCCTTTCTAAGTGGGAAGAATCTCTCTACCTCTACCCTATCCATCACTTTCATTATCATATACGTCTCTATAAGATCCCCCCCTCGGCCTTCTGAACTCTAACGAGTACAGACCCAGTCTAAGAACATAAGAACATAAGAACATAAGAAATAGGAGCAGGAGTAGGCCATCTAGCCCTTCGAGCCTGCCCCGCCATTCAATAAGATCATGGCTGATCTGTTGTGGCTCAGTTCCACTTTCCCGCCCTCTCCCCATAACCCTTAATCCCCTCTCTTATCAAGAACCCATCAACCCGCTTCTTAAAAATATTTAGCGAGGCAGCCTCCACCACTTCAACGGGCAGAGAATTCCAGAGATTCACCACCCTTTGAGTGAAGAAGTTCCTCCTCAACTCCGTTCTAAACCGCCTCCCCTTTATCTTGAGGCTGTGCCCCCTAGTCCTACTGTCTTTTTTGAGCGGGAAGAGTCTCTCCACCTCTATCCTATCCATCCCATTCATCATCTTATACGTCTCAATGAGATCTCCCCTCATTCTTCTAAACTCTAACGAGTACAAGCCTAGTTTATTCAGCCTCTCCTCATAGCTCAATCCCCTCAACTCCGGTATCAGCCTAGTAAACCTCCTCTGCACTCCCTCCAGGGCCAAAATATCCTTGCGCAGGTGCGGCGCCCAAAACTGCACACAGTACTCCAGCTGCGGCCTCACCAATGCCCTATACAGCTGCAGCAAGACCTCCCTACTTTTATATTCAATCCCCCTCGCTATGAAGGCCAGCATCCCATTTGCCTTCCTGACCACCTGCTGCACCTGCAAGCTGGGTTTTTGCGGCTCATGCACAAGGACCCCGAGGTCCCTCTGCACCGTCGCCTGCTGCAGTTTTTCGCCACGTAAGTAATAGTCCTTCCTACCATTCTTCCTACCAAAGTGGACCACCTCGCACTTGCCAACATTAAATTCCATTTGCCAGTTCCTGGCCCATTCGCCCAGCCTATCTAGATCCTTCTGCAGACTCTCCACACCCTCCGCGCAATTTGCCGTTCCCCCAATCTTGGTGTCATCAGCAAATTTCGACACCCTGCACTCGGTTCCCTCCTCCAGATCATCTATATAAATGGTAAATAGCTGAGGCCCCAGCACCGACCCCTGGGGCACCCCACTAGTCACCAACCGCCAATCCGAATAGCACCCATTGACCCCCACTCTCTGTCTCCTATTTGACAACCAATCCTCTATCCATGCTAACACCCTACCCCCAACTCCATGTCCCCTGACCTTCTGCAATAACCTCTTGTGAGGTACCTTGTCAAACGCCTTCTGAAAATCCAGAAAGACCACATCCACCGGCTCTCCTCTATCCACTGCCCTAGACACATCCTCATAGAACTCCAGTAAATTTGTCAGACACGACTTCCCTTTAATGAAACCGTGTTGCGTCCGCCCTATCAAGCAATTCCCTTCAAGATGCCTCGCAATTTCCTCCTTAATGACGGATTCTAACATTTTACCTACCACAGACGTTAAACTAACCGGCCTATAATTCCCCGCCTTTTGCCTGGCTACTTAGTCTCTCTTCATAGTCCAACCCCCTCATCTCCGGTATCAGCCTGGTGAACCTTCTCTGTACTCCCTCCACGGCCAATATATCCTTTCGGAAGTGCGGCGACCAAAACTGCACACAGTACTCCAGCTGCGGCCTCACCAGTGCCCTGTACAGTTGCAGCAAGACCTCCCTGCTTTTATATTCTATCCCCCTCACTATAAAGGCCAACATTCCACTCGCCTTCTTGATCACCTGCTGCACCTGCAGGCTGGGTTTTTGCGATTCGTGCACAAGGACCCCCAGGTCCCTCTGCACCATAGCATGCTGCAGCTTTTCGCCCTTTAAATAATAATCCCTCCTACTATTATTTCTACCAAAGTGGATAACCTCACATTTGCTAATGTTATATTCCATCTGCCAGGTCCTCGCCCACTCACTCAGCCTATCCAGATCTCTATGTCTATAATTGTCTATGTCATGTCTATAATTTTCTAGCATGTGGCATACGTCCAAGATAATTACCAAGAGAAGCATATTTTAGTGCTCCAAATTGGAGAGAATAATATTTTCTAACAACATACCTTTCAAAATCCCAAAGACCTCTACGCGGAGCTTTAATCAATAAATACCCTTTGGCCAAGGCCTAATTGGCACGGTTTCACTCGAATCTATTATGCCTGTGTATAATTGTAAACTTGATCCATCACTGCCTTTTGTTTAACTGCTAATGTCTGCTCTCTTATCGTTTGTATTCCATTTATCTATATTAGCAGAGATATCACAAGCTCTCGTTACTGCCTGTAGGCTTTCTTCATGATAGATTATAAATAGTTCCAAAGACACAACCCTGAGAGGAGCAAGGTGTATCTGGGAATTAAGATATCTATAATTTAACTTTCTGTGGCCTCTGATGGTTGACATTTAAGCAAATGCTATACTAAAATTAGAACGGTACATCTTGAAAATGTAATGAAACTCCCTGAATTCCACCTTATTGGTATTAATTAGGTGACATGCCCATGTAGGTTACGTGTCTATAAGGGAGATTACAATATTTCTGATAATTAGCACATGTACTCATTAATCTGTACAATGTGACCTTGGCTTCAAGGAGAACACTTGCAAAGGTTCAACGCCTTTTCAGATGGGGTAATGGCTACAATATATAAAGAACACCGTTACCATTTAAAATTTTCAAAGATTCCTCCAGACTGCCAGAGACAGAACGTACAAGTTGTGTGCTGGGACCCTGCAGAATCCTGACACCGTAACCTCCGTGGCAATTGCCCAGGAAGCTTCGATTTCTCATGACGATTGTCATCCCTCGGAAGCTCTGAGTCAAGGTACATTCTCTCTCGGCGAATCACCAGTAATGCTGTCATTTTTGGGTATACACAGATGACGCACAAGGTGTAGATAGTTCCCCGTGCAGCATCGTACAGCAGGAGACAGTGGCGAAGGGGTCATATCACCGGACTAGTAATCAAGAGGCTTCGTTCTCAGGGGTTCAAATCCCACCACAGGAGGTTAGACAAGTCCTGGGATAGAAAATCTGTTTCAGTATTGGTTAACGATTGTCGGAAAAGCACACTGGGGTCTTTTAGGGAAGGAAATCTGCCGTCCTTAAGAACATAAGAAATAGGAGCAGGAGTAGGCCATCTAGCCCTTCGAGCCTGCCCCGCCATTCAATAAGATCATGGCTGATCTGAAGTGGATCAGTTCCACTTTCCCGCTTTCTCCCCATAACCCTTAATTCCCCTGTCTATCAGAAACCTATCTACCCATGACTTAAATATATACACCGAGGTAGCCTCCACCACTTCAACGGGCAGAGAATTCCAGAGTTTCACTACCCTCTGAGAAAAGAAGTTCTTCCTCAACTCCATTCTAAACCATCCCCCCCCCCCCCCCTTATCTTGAGGCTGTGCCCTTTGGTTCTGGTTTCCTTTCAAAGTGGAAAAAATCTCTCTACCTCTACCCTATCCATCCCCTTCATTATCTTATAGAACTCTATAAGATCCCCCCTCAGCCTTCTAAACTCTAACGAGTACAGGCCCAATCACTCAATCTCTCCTCATAAGCTAACCCCCTCATCTCCGGTATCAGCCTAGTGAACCTTCTCTGTACTCCCTCCAAGGCCAATATATCCTTTTGCAAATGCGGCGACCAAAACTGCACACAGTACTCCAGCTGCTGCCTCACCAGTACCCTGTACAGTTGCAGCAAGACCTCCCTGCTTTTATATTCTATCCCCCTTGCTATAAAGGCCAACATCCCATTCGCCTTCCTGACCACCTGCTGCACCTGCAGACTGGGTTTTTACGACTCATGCACAAGGACCCCCAGGTCCCTCTGCACCGTAGCATGCTGCAGCTTTTCGCCCTTTAAATAGTAATCCCTCCTATTATTATTTCTTCCAAAGTGGATAACCTCACATTTGTTAACGTTATACTCCATCTGCCAGGCCCTCGCCCACTCACTCAGCCTATCCAGATCCCTCTGCAGATTTCCCGCGTCCTCCACGCAATTCGCTTTCCCACTCACCTTCGTGTCATCAGCAAACTTTGTTACCCTACACTCAGCCCCCTCCTCCAGATCGTCTATGTATATGGTAATCCTTACTCGGCCTACATATGATTTCAAATGGCCTAGTAATTCACCCCGGGGAAATGAAGGATGGACAATAAACGATGCCCACGTTCCATGAAAGAAATAGAAGTATTTTATGAATGCTGAAACTCGCTCCATAATGTCAAAGACTCAAAATTCCATATTATCCCTTTCCATTTCCACTTCTCCTCCAGCACCCAGTGGTGCACTAAGGTAGACTTACGTCTGTTTCCATAGCTCGTTATTCCTGGTGCAGGCTTATACCTTGAAGGGGACACTCCGCACCAAGCATGGCTGACCAGGGCTCACTCCCACTCTTACAAATATTGGAAGGATTTTTCAGGGTGTCATGTAACCTGTTTGACAGCGTTACGAACACACCTTCCTCGATCATCAAGTCCCAAGTTGGGAGTGTGGTGGTGTAGTGGTATGGTCCCTCGGCTAATAACCTATGGGCTGAGAACCCGGGTTCGAATCCCACCATGGGAGATGGTGAAATTTGAATTCTATAAAACATGTGGAATTAAAAGTCTACTGATGACCATGAAACTGTTGTCAACTGTCAGAAAAACCCATCTCAATGACCAATGTCCGTTAGGGAAGGGTGGCATGGTGGCACAATGGTAAACCTCAAAGCGCTAGGGACCCGGGTTCAATTCCAGCCTTGGGTCACTGTCTGTGTGAAATTTCTCCTTGTGTCTGCATGGATTTCCTCCGGGTACTCCGGTTTCCTCCCACAGTCCAAAGATGTGCGGGTTAGGTTGATTGGCCAGGCTAAATTGCCCCTTGGTGTCGGGGGAGACCAGCAGGGGGAATAATTGGGTTTGAGGGATAAGGCCTGGGTGGGATTGTTGTTGGGGTAGACTCAATGGGCCAAATGGCCTCCTTCTGCACTGTAGGGATTCTATGAAATCTGCCGTTGTCACCAGATCTGGTGTACCTGAGCCACAGCAATGTGGTTGACTCTTAAATGCCCGCAAGGATGGCCAATGAATGCTGGCCCAATCAGTGTCACCCACATCTCAGGAGTAAATAAAGATAACTCAAACCTGGAGTTTCTGGCTGAGATGTTACTAACTGTGCCACAAGTCCCTTGTCCGTACAGTTACAGATGTAGAGATGCCGGACAGGGGTAAACACCGTAAGAAGTCTCACAACAGTGGAATTAAATAGTGGAATTATGGGCATTCGGCCTCTGATCTTTGGGTATGCGTTCTCCAAGGCGGCCTTCACAACACACAACAGCGCAGAGTTGCCGAGCAGAGACTGATAGCCAAGGTGAGCACAGCCTCAACCGGGATATTGGGTTCATGTCGCACTACCTGTAACCCCCATGACTTGCCTGGGCTCGTAAAATCTCACTTACTGTCCTGTCTGGAGACAATACACATCTCTTTAACCTATGCCTAATGCTATCTCCACTCACATCTTTAAGACTTGAATAGCAGGTTAGTTGTAAAGCCTCACATTCTAATCAGTATTCTGTAAACTGTGTGTGTCTCTGTACGTCCTCCTCTGATCAGAACCTTCCACACACCTGGCGAAGGAACAGCGTCTCCGAAAGCTTGTGGGTTTACTATCAAATAAACTGGTTGGACTTTAACCTGGTGTTATGAGACTTTTTACCGTACTGTTACAGCATTGAAAAGTCTTGAGAAGGGAGGTGGCAGCAGTGCCGACATTCCTGTTTGGCAATCTTTCAAACACGAGTATGAACTAACTGGCGGATGTGAGAGTGGCTTTGACACTCCAGTGGGCGTACTGGGATGGTGCAGGGGGATTTCTGCTGCCTGCACCATGCACCTTCCCATCAGCACATTCCCACTTCATTGAAACTGTTTGGGACAGCAGTTCAGGTTATAGGGTAAGAACATCCAGAAGGGTGCTGGAGCAGAACGAACCATAGAGAAAAAAGCCCCATAGAATTATAGGACAGAAATATCAATAAAGCAGAGCAGAAAAAAAAAAATCCATGCAGTTATAGGGCAGAAAATCCATCTGCAGTAGACCAGAAACATCCATGAAGCAATAAAGCAAAAAGACCATTGAAGGATAGGCAAGTCTATACAGATATAGAGCAGTAAAATCCATAGGAGTGACAGACAGAGAAACTCATTTCATATCACAGCAGAACCAATAAGGTTTTGACAAAAAAAAATCATTATTGTGCAGGGAAATTGATATTGGGATAAGCCAAAAATATGCACATCGTTAAAGACAGGAATCCATAGTTACAGGGAGGAAAAGCCATGTGGATACAGGAACTAGTGCCAAAGTCTTGCTGGGCATTTACAGTAGCTTACAGTCCCACTGATGGCACACTCCTGCTGTGGGTTTCCTGGAGGCATGAGGGTTTGTTCAGTGGGAGGCAATGGCCAAGTGGTATTTCCGCTAGACTATTAACCCAGAAACTCAGCCAATGTCCTAGGGGCCCAGGTTCAAATCCCACCGGTGGTGGTGGAATCTGATTTCAATTTTAAAAATATCTGGAATTAAGAATCTGCTGGTGACCATGAAACCATTGCAGATTGTCAGATAAATCCATCTGGTTCACTCATGCTCTTTAGGGAAGGAAATCTGCTGTCCTTACCTGGTCTGGCCTACATATGACTCCAGAACTACAGCAGTGTGCTTGATTCTCAACTGCCCTCCAAGGGCAACTGGGGATGGGCAATAATTGTAGAATCATAGAAGCGCTACAGTGCAGAAGAAGGCCATTTGGCCCATCAAGCCTGCACCGACAACAATCCCACCCAGGTCCTATTCCCGTAACCCCATACACCAACCCTGTTAACCCCCCTGACACTAAGGGGCAACTTAGCAATGGCCAATCAACCTAACCTGCACATCGAATCATAGAATCCTACAGTGCAGAAAGAGGCCCTTCGGCCCATCGAGTCTGCACTGAACACAATCCCACCCAGGCCCTACCCCCATATCCCTACATATTATACCCACTAATCCCTCTAACCTAAGCATCCCAGGACACTAAGAGGCAATTCCTTAGCATAACCAATCAACCTAACCCGCACATCTTTGGACTGTGGGAGGAAACTGGAGTACCCGGAGGAAACCCACGCAGACACGAGGAGAATGTGCGAACTCCACACAGACAGTGACCCGAGCCAGGAATCGAACCCAGGACCCTGGAGCTGTGAAGCAGCAGTGCTAACCCACTGTGCTACCGTGCCGCCCCTTTGGAGTGTGGGAGGAAACCGAGGCATCTGGAGGAAGCCTACACGGATACAGGGAGAACGTGACAAAAACAGTGACCCGAGGCCAGAATTGAACCTGGGTCCCCGGTGCTGTGAGGCAGCAGTGCTAATCACTGTGCCGCTCATAAATGTTGGCCAGGCAGCGATGTCCATGTCTCATGAATGAATAGAAAAAACCATCGACAATGGCCATAAGATTGCGCTGCCAACGAGTGGCGTGCCATCTCCTGCTGCCATATGATATGCCACGGAGGAGGGAGGAGATCCTGCCCTATAACCTGTAACCTTACGTCAGGTAGAGGTTGCGGGAGGCTTCCTGGCTCGATACTCCCACTTTGGGAGAACGTGCCTGCAAACAGGAGCTGAGCCCATCGCCCCCGGAAAGAATTTGGAGGAGTGATAGAGGCGGGCGAGAGCCTAGGTGAACTGGCTAAAAGGCTCACCTCACTGCTTTGGCACGTCATTCTATTTGCTCTGTTCAATATTGGGGCTTCTGGCTCTCACCTCTCACACACCCTTCCCATTTCAACATAGATCCATCTACCCACTCCCCATAGCCCCTCATACCTTCCATGCCAACCTATGGCACCACCATTCCCATTCACCCACTCTGCTCAGAACTCATGAAACTTATAGTAACAATGAGATGTGGGGAAAAGCTTTAAAAAACGTCTATTTATTCATGAATTTTTAAAAATCATAGAATCATAGAATCCTACAGGACAGAAGGAGGCCATTCAGCCCATCGACTTTGCACTGACCACACAATCCATAACCTCATACATTTACCCTAGCTAATCCCCCTGACACTAATGGGCAATTTAACACGGCCAATCCACCTAACCCGCACATCTTTGGACTGAGAGAGGAAACGGGAGCACCCAGAGGAAACCCACGCAGAGATGGGGAGAATGTGCAAACTCCATACAGATAGTGACCCAAGCCGGGAATCGAACCTGGATCCCTGGTGCTAACCACGAACCTGGTGCTGCTGTGCCATTCCCAAAGACGCTTTTAATACAGTCCTATCAAACAACCAGGGTTTTAACATATCAACAGCACTCAACTCCTTCTGTGAGCAAACATTGAATACTTAAGAAAAGTGATCTACGAGAGCATAGGAGCAGGAGTAGGCCATTCAGCCCATCGTGCCTGCCCTGCTATCTAATTAGATCATCCACCTCAAATCCACTTTCCCGTGCTACCCCCATACCCCTTGCTTCATATCTTCAGTTTGCAGAAGTCTTATTGTTTCCTGTTTTGAGCATGCTCACTGACTGAGCTTCCAGATCCCTCTGGGGTGAGAAATCCAATGAATCACCACTCTCAGCATGAGGTAAAGCAGCTGCTTAACTCCATGTCTTGGTCTACTTACTTGAAGTTGTGACCAATTATAAGGTCGACATCGAAGCCTTGATCCCGCGTTAGCCCGATCCCTAGTTGGCTCTTCAATGACCTGCTCCAGAAACCCACCTCACACAAACTCCAGGAATTCGTCCTCTAAAATATTCATGTTAACTTGATTTACTCAGTCCGTCGAAGCCACTCAGTATTACTGTGTGAGCCATGTTTCATATATCTCTAATTTTCTGATACTTACTGTGCCCAACATGACCACTGCAGCTTGACCTATAGATAACTCTCACCAATGTCGGCTGTCCCTTGCTGTTTCTGAGCTCGACCCATTTTTATTAATGATCTGGATGAGGGTATAGTTGGGTGGATTAGTAAGTCTGCTGATGACACCAAAGTCGGAGGTGTGGTAGATTGTGAGGAAGGGTGTCATAGTCTGCAGGGAGACTTAGACAGGTTGCAGAGCTGGGCCGAGAGGTGGCGGATGGAATTTAATGCGGAGAAGTGTGAGGTAATTCACTTTGGTAGGAGCAACAGATGTGTCGAGTATAGGGCTAACGGGAGGACTTTGAATAGTGTGGATGAACAGAGGGATCTAGGTGTGTGTGTACATAGATCCCTGAAAGTTGGGAATCAAGTAGATAAGGTTGTTAAGAAGGCGTACGGTGTCTTGGCGTTTATTGGTAGGGGGATTGAATTTAGGAGTCGCAGTGTAATGTTGCAACTGTACACTACTCTAGTGCGGCCGCACTTGGAGTACTGTGTGCAGTTCTGGTCCCCGCATTACAAGAAGGATGTGGAGGCGTTGGAGAGGGTGCAGAGGAGGTTTACTAGGATGTTGCCTGGTATGGTGGGGAGGTCCTATGAGGAGAGACTGAGGGATTTAGGGTTGTTTTCGTTGGAAAGAAGGCGGCTAAGAGGGGATCTTATTGAAACATACAAGATGATTAGAGGTTTAGATAGGGTGGATAGTGATAGCCTTTTTCCTCGGATGGAGAAAGCTAGCACGAGGGGGCATGGCTTTAAATTAAGGGGGGGTAGCTACAGGACGGATGTCAGGGGTAGGTTCTTTACCCAGCGGGTGGTGAGGGATTGGAATGCCCTGCCTGCTGCGGTTGTAAATGCGTCTAGTTTGGGGGCGTTTAAGAGATCTCTGGATAGGTTTATGGACGAAAAGGGATTGGTATAGGCTAGTGGGTCATTGTTTTTGTAACTGGTCGGCGCAACATCGTGGGCCGAAGGGCCTGTTCTGCGCTGTAATGTTCTATGTTCTATGTTCTAACTGACTCTATCCTTTGATCCTTGGATCTAAGGTGCTGTCTCACTACAGGAGACGTCCTTTATTAACAGCACTATCCCCCTTGTCCTTTTTGCCAATCTTTCCTAAATAGCGAATACCCTTGATCATTTTGCCCGTGGTCTCAGTTAAAAGTTGATCCATTTGCCTCAAGTTATGGCTGAAATCACCTAACTTGTTGCAAAGGCTGTGTGCATTCTGATGGACTGCCCTTAACTTTTTAAAAATCATTATTCTGCACTCTGAACCCATTTCACACTTTGTTTTGTCACGTTGGCAAAAAAAAAGATGTTAATCAAGCAATATTTTCCCCTGTGTGTGTGCATCTGCTTCAACGGACTAATGGACGTCTGAGCTTTTGGACATGCCCCATTAAGCATTCTTGCATGAAACGTTATTCATTAGTGTCACAAGTAGGCTTACTGCAACTAAGTTACTGTGAAAATCCCCCAGTCACCAAACTTGGGTACACTGAGGGAGAATTTAGCATATCCAAAGCACCCGACAGCACATTTTCCCAGAGGAAACTGAAGCACCTGGAAGAAAACCCATGCAGACACGGGGAGAATGTGCAGACTCTGCATAGATAGTGACCCAAGCTGGGAATTGAACCCAGGTCCCTGGTGCTGTGAGGCAGAGGTGCTAACCACTGTGTTACTGTACATGGTTGACATGGAAGCTATGAAGGGCCACAGAGGGTGCGTGGAAGAGCATAATTTGGGATGGGTAAGACATTTTGAATTTAAAGGGTTCCCTCATCCAGATAATTGTTCCGTTCCCCCTGTGGAGTCTGATTCCACAATAATTGTAGGGGATTATGACTTGCCTATCATTGAAATTGAGCAGGTCAGATCGGGAATGTAGGATATAGGTTCACACCTGCACCAGCTCACACCCTGCACTGACCATTTACCATTTATACAGATGATCTGGAGGAGGGAACCGAGTGTATGGTGTCGAAATTTGCTGATGACACCAAGATTGGTGGAATGGCAAATTGTGCGGAGGGTGGGGAGAGTCTGCAGAAGGATCTAGATAGGCTGGGCGAATGGGCCAGGAAATGGCAAATGGAATTCAATGTTGGCAAGTGCGAGGTGGTCCACTTTGGTAGGAAGAATGGTAGGAAGGACTATTACTTACGTGGAGAAAAACTGCAGCAGGCGACAGTGCAGAGGGACCTCGGGGTCCTTGTGCATGAGTCGCAAAAACCCAGCTTGCAGGTACAGCAGGTGGTCAGGAAGGCGAATGGGATGCTGGCCTTCATAGCGAGGGGGATTGAATATAAAAGTAGGGAGGTCTTGCTGCAGCTGTATAGGGCATTGGTGAGGTCGCAGCTGGAGTACTGTGTGCAGTTTTGGGCGCCGTACTTACGCAAGGATATTTTGGCCTTGGAGGGAGTGCAGAGGAGGTTTACTAGGCTGATGCCGGAGTTGAGGGGGTTGAGCTATGAGGAGAGGCTGAATAAACTAGGCTTGTACTCGTTAGAGTTTAGAAGAATGAGGGGAGATCTCATTGAGACGTATAAGATGATGAATGGGATGGATAGGATAGAGGTGGAGAGGCTCTTCCCGCTCAGAAAGGACAGTAGGACTAGGGGGCACAGCCTCAAGATAAAGGGGGGGGCGGTTTAGAACGGAGTTGAGGAGGAACTTCTTCACTCAAAGGGTGGTGAATCTCTGGAATTCTCTGCCCGTTGAGGTGGTGGAGGCTGCCTCACTAAATAATTTTAAGACGCGGGTTGATGGGTTTTTGATAAGAGAGGGAATTAAGGGTTATGGGGAGAGGGCGGGAATGTGGAACTGAGCCACGACAGATCAGCCATGATCTTATTGAATGGCGGGGCAGGCTCGAGGGGCCAGATGGCCTACTCCTGCTCCTATTTCTTATGTTCTTATGACCAAAATCAGGGGTACTGGAAGTGAAATGTCCACAAAATCCAGCCCACAGGTGTAGACCAGTCAGCTCCTCAATCTTATCCACAGTACTCTCTTTGTGCTTATCTATAACTCAATTCCATTTACCTACTGTTGCTCCACATGTCTTGATACCCCAACACAACAAAAGATCTATCAATCTTAGTTCTGACATTTTTAGTCAATCTCCAATGACATGGTAGCACAGTGCCTCCTCACAGCACCAGAGACCCAGGTTCAATTCCAGCTTTGGGTAACCGTCTGTATGGAGTTTGCGCATTCTCCCCATGTCTCAGTGGGTGTCCTCCAGGTGCTCCGGTTTACTCCCACACACCAAAGATGTGCAGGTTAGGTTGATTGTCCATGCTAAATTGCCCCTTAGTGTGACTGGGGGGATTAGCAGAGGAAATACTGGAGCACCTGAAGTACTGTGTGCAGTTTTGGCCTCCTTATCCAAGGGAAGCTATACTTGCCCATTTGAGGTTGTGTAATCTGCAAAACTCATCCCCAAACTCCGTGGCCTGGGCCTTGGCACCTTCCTCTGCGACTGGATCCTGAACTTCCTAACTCACAGACCACAATCAGTAAGGATAGACAACAACACCTCCTCCACGATCATCCTCAACACCAGTGCCCCACAAGGCTGTGTTCTCAGCCCCCTACTATACTCCTTATACACCTATGTGGTCAAATTCCCCTCTAATGTGATTTTCAAGTTTGCTGATGACACCACCCTAGTGGATCGGAGCTCAACCAATGATGAGATGGAGTATAGGAAAGTAATAGAGAATCTGGTGAACTGGTGTGATAACAATAATCACTCCATCAATGTTAGCAAAATGAAGGAGATACTTATTGACTTCAGGAAGCACAGTGGAGGACATGTTCCTGTCTACATCAATAGGGATGAAGTGGAAATAGCCGAGAACTTCAGGTTTCTAGGTGTCCAGATCACAAACAACCCATCCTGTTCCCTCTACGCTGACGCTATAATTAAGAAAGCCCACCAACGCCTCTACTTTCTCAGGAGACAAAGGAAATTTGGCATGTCTGCTATGACTCTCACCAATTTTTACAGAGGCACCACAGAAAGCATTCTTTCTGCTTGTATCACAGCTTGGTATGGGCTCCTGCTCTGCCCAAGACTGCAAGGAACTACAAAGGGTCATGAATCCATCATGCAAACCAACGTCCCATTCATTGATTCTGTCTACACTTCCCACTGCCTTAGAAAAGCAGCCAGTATAATCAAGGACTCTCACGCACCCGGACATTCTCTCTTCCACCTTCTTCAAAAATCTGAGGTTACATACCAACTGACTCAAGAAAAGCTTCTTCCCTGCTGCTGTCAGACTTTTGAATGGACTTACCTTGCACTAAGTTGATCTTTCTCTACACCCTAGCTATGACTGTAACACTACATTCTGCACTCTCTCCTTTCCTTCTCTATGAATGGCATGTTTCGTCTGTATAGCGAGCAAGAAACAATACTTTTCACTACATACTAATACACGTGACATAAGAAATCAAAGCAACAAAAGTTCACTAAACAAAATCCAAGGATTGTCCTGTGAAGAAAGATTGAATGAACTGGGCCTGGACACTCTGGTGTTTAGAAGAATGAGCGATGATGTCAATGAAACATGAAAAATCTTTCGAGGGCTCAACAGGGGTTAGATGCATTCCTGGCTGAGAGAGGAAGTTTCGAACCAAAGAGACACAGTTTCAGAATAAGGGACAGGTTATTTAAGATGTGAAGGAATTTCTTAGTTCAGAAGGTGGCAAGTCTTTGGAATTCTCTAGTGGCACAGTGGTAAGCAGAAGAGCATAAGAAATAGGAGCAGGAGTAGGCCATCTAGCCCTTCGAGCCTGCCCCGCCATTCAATAAGATCATGGCTGATCTGAAGTAGATCAGTTCCACTTTCCCGCTTTCTCCCCATAACCCTTAATTCCCTTGTCTATCAGAAACCTATCTACCCGTGACTTAAATATATTCAGCGAGGTAGCCTCCACCACTTCAACGGGCAGAGAATTCCAGAGATTCACTACCCTTTGAGTGAAGAAGTTCTTCCTCAACTCCGATCTAAACTGCTCCCCCCTTTATCTTGAGGCTGTGCCCTCTAGTCCTGCTGTCCTTTCTGAGCGGGAAGAATCTCTCTACCTCTACCCTATCCATCCCCTTCATTATCTTATACGTCTCTATAAGATCCCCCCTCATCCTTCTAAACTCCAATGAGTACAGACCGAGTCTATTTAGTCTCTCTTCATAGTCCAACCCCCTCATCTCCGGTATCAGCCTAGTGAACCTCCTCTGCACTCCCTCCAAGGCCAAAACATAGCTACTTCACAGCGCCAGGGACCCAGGTTCAATTCTGTCCTTGGGTAACTGTGTGTTTGCACATTCTCCCCATGTCTGCGTGGGCTTCCTCTGGGTGCTCCAGTTTTCTGGCAGCGTAATTGGAATCCCTGTTGTCAGCCAGAGACCAGAAGATTCCACCTCCAGTGAACAGTGCACCAACTCCTGGTGCTCTGGAGGGGATGGAGAGGAGGCTGCGGGGAGAACCTCACCCCTCATCTGCATTGCAATTCATTGGTAGCGCACACCCTGAGGTACAGAGCCTGAGGACAAGGGTCCTGTATAACAGTCCCCTGCGAAAGCTGTTCGTTCAAAGAGGAACCAACAGCAGCTGCTGTGGGTACATGGAGACGATCTCCAGAATACTGTAGGACGAGGGCGGGGTGGGGAAGGAGGAGAGAAGGGCAGCTGTACTCTCACTACAGCATGACTGAGTCAGGGGTCGCAAAGGGAAAGACCCCCACGCTCCCTCAGTCACTTACTGTTACCCCAGCAGAAGGTCAGCAGTAGCCGTGGAGAAATGGCTGCAGTCCTTTTTGAAAAATGGAATGGAAATATTGCCTCCAGAACTCTCCTGCAGAGAGGGCCAGGTGAAAAACCAAGGACGTGTACACTGCCAAACAAAAACAAGGATATTCGCAATAATTTTGCCAGCTGGAGGTTGGATACTGACATCCTGAACAATAGACTCAATATGAAAAGAACAATGTGAATCACCCTCAGCGATTCCTCTCAGAAATAACCTCACGGACCCTGATTATAGTCACTGTCACCTTCATCCTCATTGTTCAGGAGGCGAACCCAGTTACCATTGATTAACTAAGAAATGATACGTCAATCGCTGCTGCTAATATTTCCCTTGCTGCAGCTGTGACCTCAGAGTTGTATTTATTATAAATTCACCCTAAGAACATTTGTAGTGGATCGGGAGGTGCCCCAAGCAAATTCCTGGCCAGCTATGTTTCTTGTGGTCATAGTTATTCCAACAGTCAACAATAATATTTCTTCTGCAAGGCCCCCTGTACCTGCTATGATCAAGGTTCATGGGCTCTTACGGGGTATGGAGTAAGGCCATTTGGCCTGTTGACTGCATGCCAGCTCTCAGCAGAGCCGTCCAGTCAGTCTCATTCCCCTCCATCCCCTAAAAAAAAGGCTTAAGGAATGATAACAGTGGTACATGGTCACTTTTCAGACTGGAGGATGGTTGACAATGGTATTCCCCAAGGGTTAGTGCTCAATGGTAGTATTCCCCAAGGGTTAGTACTTAACAGTGGTATTCCCCAAGGGTTAGTACTTAACAGTGGTATTCCCCAAGGGTTAGTACTTAACAGTGGTATTCCCCAGGGTTAGTACTTAACAGTGGTATTCCCCAAGGGTTAGCACTTAACAGTGGCATTCCCCAAGGGTTAGTACTTAACAATGGTATTCCCCAAGGGTTAGTACTTAACAGTGGTATTCCCCAGGGGTTAGTGCTTAACAGTGGTATTCCCCAAGGGTTAGTACTTAACAGTGGTATTCCCCAAGGGTTAGTACTTAACAGTGGTATTCCCCAAGGGTTAGTGCTTAACAGTGGTATTCCCCAGGGGTTAGTACTTAACAATGGTATTCCCCAAGGGTTAGTACTTAACAGTGGTATTCCCCAGGGGTAAGTACTTAACAGTGGTATTCCCCAAGGGTTAGTACTTAACAGTGGTATTCCCCAGGGTTAGTACTTAACAGTGGTATTCCCCAGGGTTAGTACTTAACAATGGTATTCCCCAGGGTTAGTACTTAACAGTGGTATTCCCCAAGGGTTAGTACTTAACAGTGGTATTCCCCAAGGGTTAGTACTTAACAGTGGTATTCCCCAAGGGTTAGTACTTAACCGTGGTATTCCCCAAGGGTTAGTACTTAACAGTGGTATTCCCCAAGGGTTAGTACTTAACAGTGGTATTCCCCAAGGGTTAGTACTTAACAATGGTATTCCCCAAGGGTTAGTGCTTAACAGTGGTATTCCCCAGGGGTTAGTGCTTAACAATGGTATTCCCCAAGGGTTAGTACTTAACAGTGGTATTCCCCAGGGTTAGTACTTAACAGTGGTATTCCCCAAGGGTTAGTACTTAACAGTGGTATTCCCCAAGGGTTAGTACTTAACAGTGGTATTCCCCAAGGGTTAGTACTTAACAGTGGTATTCCCCAAGGGTTAGTACTTAACAGTGGTATTCCCCAGGGTTAGTACTTAACAGTGGTATTCCCCAGGGTTAGTACTTAACAGTGGTATTCCCCAAGGGTTAGTACTTAACAGTGGTATTCCCCAGGGTTAGTACTTAACAGTGGTATTCCCCAGGGTTAGTACTTAACAGTGGTATTCCCCAGGGGTTAGTGCTTGGACCATTGCTGTGTTTTCAAAAATCTATAAACCATTTGGGTATTGGAATAAACACCACTGATGGAATTTTACAATCCCGGGAATCGGACAGGCGAGGTACGGACCATGGGAAGGTCCGTTAACCTCAGGGTTTTGGGACAAGTGAGGCTGTAAAATCCCACAGAACAAGTTCACTTCCTTCAGGCCCGCATCCAATTTCCTTCTGAAATCATTCACTCTCTCTGCTTCTACCACCCCCTACATGGGCAGTGGGTTCCAGCCCATCACCACTCACTGTATAAAAAAGCCTTCCTTCACACCCCCACCTTTGCCAAATCCCTTAAATCTTTGTCCCTCTACTCCCAGTGCCATCAGCTACCGCTGTACTCAATATCTCTATTTCTAAAACCTAAGTTCCTACCTGCTTTGTTCACAAGTCAATGTGTCCTGTCACTTCATTCTCGCCGCTTATCAAACTTCCAAATCTGGTCTCATTGGCAAATTCTGAAGCTGCTCTCTCCATTCCAATATCAAAGTAGTTTAAATATTAAAAACACGCACACAACAGCACTGACCTTTGGGGAATACCACTCTCCATCACCCTCCAGTTTGAAAGGTGAACATTTGCCACAACTCAGTTCTGCTCCTTCATCAAAACAATCTGCTGGTTTACTTAAGATAGATCTGGGGGACAATTCTCCCAAAAACATTCAAAGTGTCGAGTTTGTGTAGAAACTGGGGTAAATCCTGCTGGTTTTTTTTCCAGTGGGGGTTTCAGAATGAATCTCCCACACACTGCAGAGGACACTAACGTGACTCTTGTGAAAAATCAGGCCTATTCCCGCTGCAGAGGATGGCAGCATAGCACTGAGTGGGCCACTGTGCACGCACCCATCTGTCAGTGCCGAGATCGGCACGTGCGCATAGCTCCGCACTGCCAGTCTCTCAGTCGCTGGCCAGCCCTGTGACTCCTGTATCACCGCCCAAGTGACACCCTCCACAGCCTAATCACTGGCCTGCCCTCACTCTGTCGCTCAGCCCAAATGTAGAACAGCAATGGGACCCCCACCGATCATTCCCCCCCCCCCCCCAAGAGGCCCATTAGGCTCTGCCCCCCCTTGACCCTTCTCTATGCCTTATGGGCATTGGCATTTTGCCCCTTGGGCAGTGGCAGAGGATCCAGGCTGGCACTGCCAAGGTGGCACCCACGCCCCCCGATGCCCGAACCTCTGGGGAGACGGCCTCCCAAAAATGGGGGGCTATACTAAAGCCTGCTGGTGTGAAATATACCTAGCGGGGTGGGGTGGGTTGAGGGGAGGGGTGGGGTGAGGGGTTAGTGAGCCTGGAGATTTCATTCCTGCTAATGATATTGAAATTATATTTAAATTGTCACTTGCATGCACTGTGTAGCTCTGTACCGATCTCTAGTGTGGAGCTGAGGGTGCCAGAAATCTCGCAAAGCGACCTCCGCTCGAACCTCCTGGCGCACTGCGTTACAGAAGCAATGTAGCCACCTGGGAGAATCACCCCCACCCTTGCTCTCTACAAATCTGTGCTACTGAATTCAATTTCCACCATCTGCTGTGGTGGGATTCGAACCCAGGTCCCCAGAATATTAGCTAAGTTCCTGGTATTAATAGCCTGCTGGTAATAACACTAGGCTATCGCCTTCCAAATTCTTGGCTATCTGCATCCTTCTGCTGCTTAGCAACCTGGACATGTAGCTGTCCAGCCCAGGCCATTTATCTACTTTAAGCACAGCCAGCCTTCCCAGTGTAACTTGCCTTTAGCTTTTTGTTTGCCTGTTGCAAAGACAAATGTAGCACCAACCAGCATCGGACGATTGCAACTGGAGGAGGAACCATCAGCACAAACTCAAACCTTCCTCTCCACGGGGGCTGTTGATTTATTTTCCCCTTTGGTTACTGTTTCCAAAACTGTATCCACCGCTGACACTAAACCAACAGGCTGCAGTTACAGGACCCTGTCCTTACACCTCTCTGTAATAAGGCTGTCACATTTACCACTCTCCTATCTCTGGCACCTTCTGGTAAGAAGTCTCACCAACACCAGGTTAAAGTCCAACAGATTTATTTGGCAGCACTAGCCACTAGCTTTTGGAGCACTGCCTCTTCATCAGGTGAGTGGGAGTTGTGTTCACAAATAGGGCATATATAGACACAAACTCAATTTACAAAATAATGGTTGGAGTGCGAGTCTTTACAGGTAATCGAGTCTTATACTCACATTGTCTGTACCGTTAAGACTTAATTATCTGTAAAGACTTGCATTCCCAGGTTGATAAGGTTGTTAAGAAGGCGTACGGTGTGTTAGCTTTTATTGGTAGAGGGATTGAATTTCGGAGCCGTGAGGTCATGTTACAACTGTACAAAACTCTGGTGCGGCCGCACTTGGAGTATTGCGTACAGTTCTGGTCGCCGCATTATAAGAAAGATGTGGAGGCATTGGAAAGGGTGCAGAGGAGGTTTACCAGGATGTTGCCTGGTATGGTGGGAAGGTCTTATGAGGAAAGGCTGAGGGACTTGAGGCTATTTTCATTGGAGAGAAGAAGGTTACGAAGTGACCTGATTGAGGCATACAAGATGATCAGAGGGTTAGATAGGGTGGACAGTGAGAGCCTTTTTCCTCGGATGGTGATGGCTAACACGAGGGGACATAGCTTTAAATTGAGGGGTGGTAATTATAGGACGGATGTCAGAGGTAGGTTCTTTACTCAGAGGGTAGTAAGGGTGTGGAATGCCCTGCCTGCAGCAGTTGTGGACTCGCCAACTTTAAGGGCGTTCAAATGGTTAGTGGATAGGCATATGGATAACATTGGAATAGTTTAGGTTAGAGGGTCATTAGATTGGTTCCACTGGTCGGCGCAACATCGAGGGCCGAAGGGCCTGTACTGTGCTGTAATGTTCTATGTTCTAAGCATTATCTTGCAAATTGAGTTTGTGTCTATATATGCCCTGTTTGTGAACACAACTCCCACTCACCTGATGAAGGGGCAGTGCTCTATAGGCCTGTGGTTTGTGCTACCAAATAAACCTGTTGGACTTTAACCTGCTGCAGTGAGACTTCTTATTGTGCTTACCCCAGTCCAATGCTGGCACCCCCACATCACTTTCCAGCATCCAGGGAAGATTGGAATTAAAAAAAGAGTCATTTGTGGTATTTGGGTGTCACTGACTGGCCAACATTTCTTGCACATCTCTATTCGCCCTTGGAGATTCAACCCCATTGCTGTATGCCTGGAGTCACATGTGGGCCAGAGTAGGTAAGGATTTCCTTCCCTAAAGGACAATAGTGAAGCAGGTGGGTTTTCCCGACAATTGATAATAGTTTCATGCTCATCAGTAGATTCTTAATTTCAGATATTTTTTATTGAATTCAAATTCTGCTGTGGTGGGATTCGAACCCAGATCCCCAGAACATTAGCTGAGTTTCTGGTATTAATAGTCTACTGATAATAACACTAGGCTATCGCCTTCCAAATTCTCTGCTAGCTGCAACCCTGTGCTGCTTAGCAACCTGGAGATGTAGCTGTCCAGCCCAGGCCATTTATCCACTTTAAGCACAGCCAGCCTTCCCAGTGTAACTTGCCTTTAGCGTTTTGTTTGCCTGCTGCAAAGACAAATGTAGCACCAACCAGCATCAGGCGCAGGTTCAAACCTTTCCATCTGCACAGAAGAATTGATGCTGATCATTGGCAGGCTAACAGGACTAACAACGGCAGGAATCGGGGATGTAAGAGGTGGGGATGTTTTAAATCAGCTTAATAAAGTTCATTGAGATTGCCAGAGTACAGTGATTGGCACTGCTGCCTCATAGCGCCAGGGACGTGGGTTCGCTTCCCAGCTTGGGTCACTATCTCTGTAGAGTGTGTACCTTCTCCCCTTGTCCGTGTGGGTTTCCTCCGGGTGCTCCGGTTTCCTCCCACAGTCTGAAAGAGGGGCTGATTAGGTGCAAAGGCCATGCTAAATTCTTCCTCAGTGCACCCTGAGTGTGGCAACTGGGGAATTTTCACAGTAACTTCATTGCAGGGTTAATGTAAACCTACTTATGACACTAATAAATCATAGAATCATAGAACCCTACAGTGCAGAAAGAGGCCCTTCGGCCCATCGAGTCTGCACCGAACACAATCCCACCCAGGCCCTACCCCCATATCCCTACATATTATACCCACTAATCCCTCTAACCTACACATCCCTGGACACTAAGGGGCAATTTCTTAGCACGGCCAATCAACCTAACCCGCACAACTTTGGACTGTGGGAGGAAAGCGGAGCACCCGGAGGAAACCCACGCAGACACGAGTAGAATGTGCAAACTCCACACAGAGAGTGACCCGATCCAGGAATCGAACCCAGGACCCTGGAGCTGTGAAGCAGCAGTGCTAACCGCTGTGCTACCGTGCCGTCCACTTATGGGAGTGGCCAGCAGGGTGTGGGAGAAGCAGGTGCAGTTGGTGTCAGATACAGGGGCCCAGGGTCGAGGACCCTTTTCAAACAGTTCCTTGTCATTCAGATTGAGCAGGTAGAGCTTTAAACCTGGAAGACCGGCTTTAAAAAAAAAGTGTTATCCTGAGAATTCCCTTTTTGTTTTAGCTGGTCTGTCACTGCCAGGCCAGTGTCATGGAGTTGCTGCTGCTGCTGGATCCAAACTTCAAGCTGCTTCCTGATTCCAACTGAGTTTTTAAGAAAAGCCTCCAGAAAGCCACAAAGCTGCCCAGAGATTAACAGCAGCACAGCAACTGAGAGTGTTCTCGCTTGAACAATGGTAAGCCAAATCTTGGTAATTTTAGAAGCACTTGGGTGTTGTATGTATAGGGAGATGGGGGGAAGGGAAGGAGGGTGAGGGGGATCTGTAGGGGAGCTTAGCAGCGGATCGAGGTGAGGTTGGAAGAGGAGTTGGGGAGGTAAGTGGAGAAGCTGAGAGGAGGTAGGGACTTAGGGAGAGATGGGGGAGGTTGGGGTTAGTGAATTATCTTATGAATGGAATGATTTCTTTGTAACCACTTTCCTAACATCAGATAATCAGCGTTGGACCATTGCTGCTGTCACTCTGCCCACTATGTGCAGGTGCATTGTAAAAAAAACCCCAAATCTACAGTTATACATCTTTCACAATGTCCCGAATAGTTTTACAGCCAATTAACTACTTTACAGTTGCTGTCACTGGTAATGATGTTGGCAATGTTATCATGGAAACCATAAAATCCCTACATTGCAGAAGGAGGTCATTCAGCGCATGGGGTCTACACTGACTCTCCAAAAGAACATCCCACCCAGGCCCTGCCCTATCCCTGTAACCTCATGCATTTACCATGACCAATCCACCTAACCTGCGCATCTTTGACTGTGGGAGGAAACTGGAGTGCTCGGAGGAAACCCACGCAGACACGGGGAGAACGCGCAAACTCCACGCAGACAGTGACCCGAGGCCAGAATTGAACCTGGGTCCCTGGCGCTGTGAGGCAGCTGTGCCACCTTATTTAATTGGGGAGCATTCTTACTGCATGACCTACTCCTGCTCCTGATATGAATGCTTGTATGTAACTCTGGGATGGATGAGATGAACTGGGCTTTGTGGCATTTACCATCCATGATTATCTTTGAATAGAAGATGGAATCATGGCTGGGGTTCTAAAGTAGTTTATTTATTAGTCGCAAGTAAGGCTCACATTAACGCTGCAATGAAGTTACTGTGAAATTCCCCTAGTCACCACACTTCAGCGCCTGTTTGGGCCAATGCACCTAACCAGCACATCTTTTGGACTGTGGGAGGAAACTGGAGCACCCGGAGGAAACCCACCCAGACATGAGGAGAATGTGCAAACTCCACACAGATAGTGACCCAAGCTGGGAATCGAACCTGGGTCCCTGGCGCTGCGGGGCAGCAGTGCGAACCACTGTGTGACCGTGCTGCCCCTGTTTATTTTGCTGCTATTGGAAATGTACTGTGAGCAGGAGGTGCAGTTTCTGAGGCTGGAGTCTCCACATCACAGGAGTGTTTCACAGGCTCATAGTGAATCAGTTACCCACTTTATACTGCTCATGATTCTCAATACTCTTTCAAACTTGTCACTTTTTCCGTTTACCTTTTATCTCACTTTTTGCTTTTTCTGAGCTCATGAAATACCTGATAAAGTTGCATTACAAGGCAGCTATTGAAAGTACATTGCAGTGAGAAGCAGCAATTGACAGTCTTCAGAATTTCTGATCAAGTAAACACAGGTACAATTGTGAACCTTCCACTCTTTAGTCTTTGGCCTGTTCTGCCATTCATTTTGATCATGGCTGATTATCAAATTCAATGTTCCCTCCCTCCCTCCCGTATCCCTTGATCCCGTCAGCCCCAACTGCTAATTTTTTTCTTGAAATCAGATATTTTGACCTCAATTGCTTTCTGTGGGAGTGAATTCCACACATTCACCACCCTCTGGGTGAAGAAATTTCTCCTCACCTCAGTTCTAAAAGGTTTACCCCTTATCCTCAAACTATTACCTCTAGTTCTGGACTCCCCCCGCTATCCTGAACATTCTTACTCTGTTAGAATTTTATAAGTTTCTGTGAGATCCCCTCTCACTCTTTTAAACTCTAATGAATATAATCCTAATCAACTTAATCTCTCCTCATATGACTGACCTGACATCCCAGGAATCAGCCTGGTGAACCTTCGCTGTGCTCCCTCTATAGCAAGGACATCCTTCTTCAGATAAGGAGATCAAAACTGCACACAATACTCCAGGTGTGGTCTCACCAATGCCTATACAACTGCAGCAAAACATCCCTATCCCTATACTCAAATCCTCTCGCTATGAAGGCCAACATACCATTTGCCTTCTTTACTGCCTGCTGTACCTGCACGCTTACTTTCAGTGATTGATGCACAAGGATTCCAAGTTGAGTATCCACCTCTCTCAATTTACACCCATTCACGTAATAATCTGTCTTCCTATTATTATTACCAAAGTGGTTAACCTCACATTTATCCACATTATACAGCATCTGCCATGCAAATGCCCACACACTCAGCTTGTCTAATACACGCTGAAGTATATCTGCATCCTCCTCACAGCTCACCCACCCAATTTTGTATCATCTGCAAATTTGGAGATAATACATTCAGTTCCCTCTTCCGAATCATTAATATATAATGTGAACAGTTGGGATCAGATCCCTGCGGAACCGTACTAGTCATTGACTGCCAATCAGAGAAAGACCCATTTATGCTCTCTCTTGGCTTCCTATCTGCTAACCAGCTTTCTCTCCATCTCAAGACATTACCTGCAATCCCATGTGCTTTAACTTTACATAGTAGAGTGTTATGTGAGATCTTTTCAAAAGCCTTCTGAAAGTCTAAATAAACCACATCCACTGGTTCCCCTCTACGCGTTACACCCTCAAACAATTCCAATAGATTTGTTAAGCATGATTTATTTCCGTTTTGTAAATCCATGCTGATTTTGTCTGATTGTCCCACTATCTTCCAAATGCTGAGCTATAACATCTTTGATAATGGATTCTAGCAACTTCCCCACTACTGACGTTAAGCTCTCTGGTCGTTAGTTCCCTGTTTTCTTCCTACCTCCCTTTTTGAATAGCGGGCTTACATTAGCTACCCCCCAATCTGTCAGAACTATTCCAGAGTCCAAAGGATTTGGAAAATAAGCACCAATAGGTCTAGTATTTTGAGAGCCACTTCCTTAAGTATTCTGTGACGAAGGTTATCAGGACCTGGAGATTTATTCACCTTCAATTTCCCCAAAACCATTTCTTAACTAAATGCTGATTTCCTTCAGCTCCTCACTCAAACATCTTTCAAGGGGGGAGTCTCTCAATGCCAAGTCAGGAGGTGGCAATACCAACTCCCATCCCAAGACCTGAGGAGATTATGTTTAGAGGCTGCAATGCCTTTCAAATGGGATGTTAATTGTGTTTATTTGTTCAATTACTGATCTGGGAGTTTTGCCGTGTTGCTAACACCCACTAATGTTGTCTACATTGAAATTCTGGACCTCAAAATGAACTCAAAACCCTCTGTCAATGCCAATCCTCTCATTCTGTCTGACCGATGCTGGGCACACATTGGCAGCCACTTGCCCCCAGAATATTCTTTGAGGGTTGAATTTCCTCAGGGATTCTCCCATTGGAATTCTGGCAGGAGCAGTTTCTAATGGGATTTTAGCAGATCCAGAGACTCTCCGTAGAGTAAATCTCTATGTCCCCACCCCACATATCCAGGAAAGCCAGCTATGGTAACAAGTCTAGGATTATAGAAGAAGTGCAGAAGAAGGCCATTCGGTCCATCGAGCACCAATGACAATGCCACCCAAGCCCTATCTCCATAACCTCATGAATTTACCCTGTTAATTCCCCCCGATTCTAAGGGGCAATTTAGCTTGGCCAATTCACCTAACCAGGACTCCAAAGATGTGTGGGCTAGGTGGGTTGGCCATGCTCTATTTCCCCTTAGTGTCAGGGGGATTGGCTGGGGTAAATATGTGGGGCGATGAGAATAAGGCCTGGGCGGGATTGTCGTTGGTGCAGGCTCAATGGGCTGAATGGCCTCCGACTGCGCTATGGGATGCTATGAAAATTCTATCTTTGGACGGTGAGAGGAAACTGGAGCACCCGGAGGAAACCCATGCAGGCAAGGGGAGAACATGAATCTCCACACAGGGAGTGATCCGAGGCTGGAATGGAAACCGGGTCCCTGGTGCTGTGAGGCAGCGTTGCTAACCACTATGGCACTGTGCCAACCTCGTACTGCATTGCATTGCCTTGTATTCCACAAGGGACAAAGGAACACAGTGTCCCCCGATCCCAGCAAATCTGAACACACATTTTAAAAATGTTCCGGCCTTAAATACTTTCCTGTTTTCAGTTACTGGAAATCGCAAGGTTATCCGCAGAGATATCTTTCTAATAAGATTGTAAGTGGTGTGTAGGCCTAAATGTAACTGGGTTTTATTATTGATCGGTATGTTTGATTTTCCTTTTACTGTCAGTTTGTAATGGAAAATGCACTTACTTTGAAAGTGGATCAGCAGCACAATCAGAGAGGAGGGATGTGTGTTTTTATCATATCTCACATCCTCAAGATATTCAAATGATTCTTGGGTTGATTACTTTTGGCGCTGTAGACAGTGAGTGAGAGAGGGACCCACTCTCCTCCAGAGAGTGAGAGAGATACCCACTCTTCTTCAGCGAGTGAGAGAGGGACCCACTCTTCTTCAGTGAGTGAGAGAGGGACCCACTCTTCTCCAGAGAGTGAGAGAGGGACCCACTCTTCTCCAGAGAGTGAGAGAGATACCCACTCTTCTTCAGTGAGTGAGAGAGATACCCACTCTTCTTCAGTGAGTGAGAGAGCTACCCACTCTTCTTCAGTGAGTGAGAGAGGGACCCACTCTTCTTCAGTGAGTGAGAGAGTTACCCACTCTTCTTCACTGAGTGAGAGAGGGACTCACTCTTCTTCAGTGAGTGAGAGAGATACCCACTCTTCTTCAGTGAGTGAGAGAGGGACCCACTCTTCTTCAGTGAGTGGGGGAGATACCCACTCTTCTTCAGTGAGTGAGAGAGATACCCACTCTTCTCCAGAGAGTGAGAGAGATACCCACTCTTCTTCAGTGAGTGAGAGAGGGACCCACTCTTCTTCAGTGAGTGGGAGAGATACCCACTCTTCTACAGAGAGTGAGAGAGATACCCACTCTTCTTCAGTGAGTGGGAGAGATACCCACTCTTCTTCAGTGAGTGAGAGAGATACCCACTCTTCTTCAGCGAGTGAGAGAGATACCCACTCTTCTTCAGCGAGTGAGAGAGGGACCCACTCTTCTTCAGTGAGTGAGAGAGGGACCCACTCTTCTCCACTGAGTGAGAGTGGGACCCACTCTTCTTCAGCGAGTGAGAGAGATACCCACTCTTCTTCAGCGAGTGAGAGAGGGACCCACTCTTCTTCAGTGAGTGAGAGAGGGACCCACTCTTCTTCAGTGAGTGAGAGAGGGACCCACTCTTCTCCACTGAGTGAGAGTGGGACCCACTCTTCTTCAGCGAGTGAGAGAGATACCCACTCTTCTTCAGCGAGTGAGAGAGGGACCCACTCTTCTTCAGTGAGTGAGAGAGTTACTCACTCTTCTTCAGTGAATGAGAGAGTTACCCACTCTTCTTCAGTGAGTGAGAGAGGGACCCACTCTTCTTCAGTGAGTGAGAGAGGGACCCACTCTTCTCCACTGAGTGAGAGTGGGACCCACTCTTCTTCAGCGAGTGAGAGAGGGACCCACTCTTCTTCAGTGAGTGAGAGAGGGACCCACTCTTCTTCAGTGAGTGAGAGAGGGACCCACTCTTCTTCAGTGAGTGAGAGAGGGACCCACTCTTCTTCAGTGAGTGAGAGAGGGACCCACTCTTCTTCAGCGAGTGAGAGAGATACCCACTCTTCTTCAGTGAGTGAGAGAGGGACCCACTCTTCTTCAGTGAGTGAGAGAGGGACCCACTCTTCTTCAGTGAGTGGGAGAGGGACCCACTCTTCTTCAGCGAGTGAGAGAGCTACCCACTCTTCTTCAGTGAGTGAGAGAGGGACCCACTCTTCTTCAGTGAGTGAGAGAGGGACCCACTCTTCTTCAGTGAGTGAGAGAGGGACCCACTCTACTTCAGCGAGTGAGAGAGGGACCCACTCTTCTTCAGTGAGTGAGAGAGATACCCACTCTTCTTCAGTGAGTGAGAGAGGGACCCACTCTTCTTCAGTGAGTGAGAGAGGGACCCACTCTTCTCCAGAGAGTGAGAGAGTTACTCACTCTTCTTCAGTGAGTGAGAGAGATAGCCACTCTTCTTCAGCGAGTGAGAGAGGGACCCACTCTTCTTCCGTGAGCGAGAGAGGGACCCACTCTTCTTCAGTGAGTGAGAGAGTTACTCACTCTTCTTCAGTGAGTGAGAGAGTCACTCACTCTTCTTCAGTGAGTGGGAGAGATACCCACTCTTCTTCAGTGAGTGAGAGAGGGACCCACTCTTCTTCAGCGAGTGAGAGAGATACCCACTCTTCTTCAGTGAGTGAGAGAGGGACCCACTCTTCTTCAGTGAGTGAGAGAGCTCCCCACTCTTCTTCAGTGAGTGAGAGAGGGACCCACTCTTCTTCAGTGAGTGAGAGAGGGACCCACTCTTCTTCAGTGAGTGAGAGAGGGACCCACTCTTCTTCAGCGAGTGAGAGAGGGACCCACTCTTCTTCAGTGAGTGAGAGAGATACCCACTCTTCTTCAGTGAGTGAGAGAGATACCCACTCTTCTTCAGTGAGTGAGAGAGGGACCCACTCTTCTTCAGTGAGTGAGAGAGATACCCACTCTTCTTCAGTGAGTGAGAGAGGGACCCACTCTTCTTCAGTGAGTGAGAGAGGGACCCACTCTTCTTCAGTGAGTGAGAGAGCTCCCCACTCTTCTTCAGTGAGTGAGAGAGGGACCCACTGTTCTTCACTGAGTGAGAGAGATACCCACTCTTCTCCAGAGAGTGAGAGAGATACCCACTCTTTTTCAGTGAGTGAGAGAGCTTCCCACTCTTCTTCAGTGAGTGAGAGAGGGACCCACTCTTCTTC
Organism: Carcharhinus amblyrhynchos; assembly: GCF_965287045.1. Classification (NCBI taxonomy): domain Eukaryota; kingdom Metazoa; phylum Chordata; class Chondrichthyes; order Carcharhiniformes; family Carcharhinidae; genus Carcharhinus; species Carcharhinus amblyrhynchos. The sequence continues at coordinate 4,707,112 of NC_137340.1, read as the reverse complement.
AGTGAGTGAGAGGGGGACCCACTCTTCTTCAGTGAGTGAGAGAGTTACCCACTCTTCTTCAGTGAGTGAGAGAGGGACCCACTCTTCTTCAGTGAGTGAGAGAGGGACCCACTCTTCTTCAGTGAGTGAGAGAGATACCCACTCTTCTTCAGTGAGTGAGAGAGGGACCCACTCTTCTTCAGTGAGTGAGAGAGGGACCCACTCTTCTCCAGAGAGTGAGAGAGGGACCCACTCTTCTTCCGTGAGCGAGAGAGGGACCCACTCTTCTTCAGTGAGGGAGAGAGATACCCACTCTTCTTCAGTGAGTGAGAGAGTTACTCACTCTTCTTCAGTGAGTGAGAGAGTCACTCACTCTTCTTCAGTGAGTGGGAGAGATACCCACTCTTCTTCAGTGAGTGAGAGAGGGACCCACTCTTCTTCAGTGAGTGAGAGAGATACCCACTCTTCTTCAGTGAGTGAGAGAGGGACCCACTCTTCTTCAGTGAGTGAGAGAGGGACCCACTCTTCTTCAGCGAGTGAGAGAGGGACCCACTCTTCTTCAGTGAGTGGGAGAGGGACCCACTCTTCTTCACTGAGTGAGAGAGGGACCCACTCTTCTTCAGTGAGTGGGAGAGGGACCCACTCTTCTTCAGTGAGTGAGAGCGGGACCCACTCTTCTTCAGTGAGTGAGAGAGCTCCCCACTCTTCTTCAGTGAGTGAGAGAGCTCCCCACTCTTCTTCAGCGAGTGAGAGAGCTCCCCACTCTTCTTCAGTGAGTGAAAGAGCTACCCACTCTTCTTCAGTGAGTGAGAGAGGGACCCACTCTTCTTCAGCGAGTGAGAGAGCTCCCCACTCTTCTTCAGCGAGTGAGAGAGTTACCCACTCTTCTTCATTGAGTGAGAGAGGGACCCACTCTTCTTCAGTGAGTGAGAGAGGGACCCACTCTTCTTCAGCGAGTGAGAGAGCTCCCCACTCTTCTTCAGTGAGTGAGAGAGCTACCCACTCTTCTTCAGCGAGTGAGAGAGGGACCCACTCTTCTTCAGCGAGTGAGAGAGGGACCCACTCTTCTTCAGTGAGTGAGAGAGGGACCCACTCTTCTTCAGTGAGTGAGAGAGCTACCCACTCTTCTTCAGTGAGTGAGAGAGGGACCCACTCTTCTTCAGTGAGTGAGAGAGCTCCCCACTCTTCTTCAGTGAGTGAGAGAGGGACCCACTCTTCTTCAGTGAGTGAGAGAGCTACCCACTCTTCTTCAGTGAGTGAGAGAGCTACCCACTCTTCTTCAGTGAGTGGGAGAGATACCCACTCTTCTTCAGTGAGTGAGAGAGATACCCACTCTTCTTCAGCGAGTGAGAGAGATACCCACTCTTCTTCAGCGAGTGAGAGAGGGACCCACTCTTCTTCAGTGAGTGAGAGAGTTACTCACTCTTCTTCAGTGAATGAGAGAGTTACCCACTCTTCTTCAGTGAGTGAGGGAGGGACCCACTCTTCTTCAGTGAGTGAGAGAGGGACCCACTCTTCTCCACTGAGTGAGAGTGGGACCCACTCTTCTTCAGCGAGTGAGAGAGATACCCACTCTTCTTCAGCGAGTGAGAGAGGGACCCACTCTTCTTCAGTGAGTGAGAGAGTTACTCACTCTTCTTCAGTGAATGAGAGAGTTACCCACTCTTCTTCAGTGAGTGAGAGAGGGACCCACTCTTCTTCAGTGAGTGAGAGAGGGACCCACTCTTCTCCACTGAGTGAGAGTGGGACCCACTCTTCTTCAGCGAGTGAGAGAGGGACCCACTCTTCTTCAGTGAGTGAGAGAGGGACCCACTCTTCTTCAGTGAGTGAGAGAGGGACCCACTCTTCTTCAGTGAGTGAGAGAGGGACCCACTCTTCTTCAGTGAGTGAGAGAGGGACCCACTCTTCTTCAGCGAGTGAGAGAGATACCCACTCTTCTTCAGTGAGTGAGAGAGGGACCCACTCTTCTTCAGTGAGTGAGAGAGGGACCCACTCTTCTTCAGTGAGTGAGAGAGGGACCCACTCTTCTTCAGTGAGTGAGAGAGGGACCCACTCTTCTTCAGTGAGTGAGAGAGGGACCCACTCTTCTTCAGCGAGTGAGAGAGATACCCACTCTTCTTCAGTGAGTGAGAGAGGGACCCACTCTTCTTCAGTGAGTGAGAGAGGGACCCACTCTTCTTCAGTGAGTGAGAGAGGGACCCACTCTACTTCAGCGAGTGAGAGAGGGACCCACTCTTCTTCAGTGAGTGAGAGAGATACCCACTCTTCTTCAGTGAGTGAGAGAGGGACCCACTCTTCTTCAGTGAGTGAGAGAGGGACCCACTCTTCTCCAGAGAGTGAGAGAGTTACTCACTCTTCTTCAGTGAGTGAGAGAGATAGCCACTCTTCTTCAGCGAGTGAGAGAGGGACCCACTCTTCTTCCGTGAGCGAGAGAGGGACCCACTCTTCTTCAGTGAGTGAGAGAGTTACTCACTCTTCTTCAGTGAGTGAGAGAGTCACTCACTCTTCTTCAGTGAGTGGGAGAGATACCCACTCTTCTTCAGTGAGTGAGAGAGGGACCCACTCTTCTTCAGCGAGTGAGAGAGATACCCACTCTTCTTCAGTGAGTGAGAGAGGGACCCACTCTTCTTCAGTGAGTGAGAGAGCTCCCCACTCTTCTTCAGTGAGTGAGAGAGGGACCCACTCTTCTTCAGTGAGTGAGAGAGGGACCCACTCTTCTTCAGTGAGTGAGAGAGGGACCCACTCTTCTTCAGCGAGTGAGAGAGGGACCCACTCTTCTTCAGTGAGTGAGAGAGATACCCACTCTTCTTCAGTGAGTGAGAGAGATACCCACTCTTCTTCAGTGAGTGAGAGAGGGACCCACTCTTCTTCAGTGAGTGAGAGAGATACCCACTCTTCTTCAGTGAGTGAGAGAGGGACCCACTCTTCTTCAGTGAGTGAGAGAGGGACCCACTCTTCTTCAGTGAGTGAGAGAGCTCCCCACTCTTCTTCAGTGAGTGAGAGAGGGACCCACTGTTCTTCACTGAGTGAGAGAGATACCCACTCTTCTCCAGAGAGTGAGAGAGATACCCACTCTTTTTCAGTGAGTGAGAGAGCTTCCCACTCTTCTTCAGTGAGTGAGAGAGGGACCCACTCTTCTTCAGTGAGTGAGAGGGGGACCCACTCTTCTTCAGTGAGTGAGAGAGTTACCCACTCTTCTTCAGTGAGTGAGAGAGGGACCCACTCTTCTTCAGTGAGTGAGAGAGGGACCCACTCTTCTTCAGTGAGTGAGAGAGATACCCACTCTTCTTCAGTGAGTGAGAGAGGGACCCACTCTTCTTCAGTGAGTGAGAGAGGGACCCACTCTTCTCCAGAGAGTGAGAGAGGGACCCACTCTTCTTCCGTGAGCGAGAGAGGGACCCACTCTTCTTCAGTGAGGGAGAGAGATACCCACTCTTCTTCAGTGAGTGAGAGAGTTACTCACTCTTCTTCAGTGAGTGAGAGAGTCACTCACTCTTCTTCAGTGAGTGGGAGAGATACCCACTCTTCTTCAGTGAGTGAGAGAGGGACCCACTCTTCTTCAGTGAGTGAGAGAGATACCCACTCTTCTTCAGTGAGTGAGAGAGGGACCCACTCTTCTTCAGTGAGTGAGAGAGGGACCCACTCTTCTTCAGCGAGTGAGAGAGGGACCCACTCTTCTTCAGTGAGTGGGAGAGGGACCCACTCTTCTTCACTGAGTGAGAGAGGGACCCACTCTTCTTCAGTGAGTGAGAGAGGGACCCACTCTTCTTCAGTGAGTGAGAGCGGGACCCACTCTTCTTCAGTGAGTGAGAGAGCTCCCCACTCTTCTTCAGTGAGTGAGAGAGCTCCCCACTCTTCTTCAGCGAGTGAGAGAGCTCCCCACTCTTCTTCAGTGAGTGAAAGAGCTACCCACTCTTCTTCAGTGAGTGAGAGAGGGACCCACTCTTCTTCAGCGAGTGAGAGAGCTCCCCACTCTTCTTCAGCGAGTGAGAGAGTTACCCACTCTTCTTCATTGAGTGAGAGAGGGACCCACTCTTCTTCAGTGAGTGAGAGAGGGACCCACTCTTCTTCAGCGAGTGAGAGAGCTCCCCACTCTTCTTCAGTGAGTGAGAGAGCTACCCACTCTTCTTCAGCGAGTGAGAGAGGGACCCACTCTTCTTCAGCGAGTGAGAGAGGGACCCACTCTTCTTCAGTGAGTGAGAGAGGGACCCACTCTTCTTCAGTGAGTGAGAGAGCTACCCACTCTTCTTCAGTGAGTGAGAGAGGGACCCACTCTTCTTCAGTGAGTGAGAGAGCTCCCCACTCTTCTTCAGTGAGTGAGAGAGGGACCCACTCTTCTTCAGTGAGTGAGAGAGCTACCCACTCTTCTTCAGTGAGTGAGAGAGCTACCCACTCTTCTTCAGTGAGTGAGAGAGCTACTCACTCTTCTTCAGTGAGTGAGAGAGGGACCCACTCTTCTTCAGTGAGTGAGAGAGCTATCCACTCTTCTTCAGCGAGTGAGAGAGATACCCACTGTTCTTCAGTGAGTGAGAGAGCTACTCACTCTTCTTCAGTGAGTGAGAGAGGGACCCACTCTTCTTCAGTGCGTGAGAGAGTTACCCACTCTTCTTCAGTGAGTGAGAGAGATACCCACTGTTCTTCAGTGAGTGAGAGAGCTACTCACTCTTCTTCAGTGAGTGAGAGAGGGACCCACTCTTCTTCAGTGAGTGAGAGAGGGACCCACTCTTCTTCAGCGAGTGAGAGAGTTACCCACTCTTCTTCAGTGAGTGAGAGAGGGACCCACTCTTCTTCAGCGAGTGAGAGAGGGGCCCACTCTTCTTCAGTGAGTGAGAGAGTTACCCACTCTTGTTCAGTGAGTGAGAGAGATACCCACTGTTCTTCAGTGAGTGAGAGAGCTACTCACTCTTCTTCAGTGAGTGAGAGAGGGACCCACTCTTCTTCAGTGAGTGAGAGAGATACCCACTCTTCTTCAGTGAGTGAGAGAGATACCCACTGTTCTTCAGTGAGTGAGAGAGGGACCCACTCTTCTTCAGTGAGTGAGAGAGATACCCACTGTTCTTCAGTGAGTGAGAGAGCTACCCACTCTTCTCAGTGAGTGAGAGAGGGACCCACTCTTCTTCAGTGAGTGAGAGAGATACCCACTCTTCTTCAGTGAGTGAGAGAGCTACTCACTCTTCTTCAATTAGTGCCCTGTGATTTTTATACTTATCTTTACAGACAGACAGTTCCACGGCCCCTGAGCCAGTGGTTGCAGTGTTAGTAACTGAATCAATCTAAGGGTCTCGGAAACAGATGGAACCGAAAGCCAGGCTGCACCTGTTTCTAGGCTTGAGGTGATCGTAGAATCCCAAAGTGCAGTACGAGGCCATTCTGCCCATCGAGTCTGCATCGACAATGACCCCGTTAACCTCATTTATTGACCCTACTAGCCCATCCGAGACTATGGGCAGGGTCTTATGGCTTCACTCAGGCGAGATCGTAAATCTCCATCGAGACCAATGGAGATTTTCATTCTGTGAAGGGTTTCGGCCTAAGGAGCAATTTAGCATGGCCAATCCACCCAACCTGCACATGTTTGCACTGTGGGAGAAAACCAGAGCAGCCGGAGGAAACCCACACAGACACGGGGAGAATGTACAAACTCCAGACTGACAATGACCCGAGGCCAGAATTGAACCCGGCACCCTGGAGCTGAGAGGTAGCAGTGCCAACCACTGGGATGATCGGTGACCAGCCTGCACCCAGTCATCCTCCTCCTGCTTCCCCTTCGCAGAGCCTCACCCCTCTGCAGCCTGTCTCTGGGTCAGGTTGTAGACCCAGGGACCTTTGCAGCTACAATCCCCATGCCTCTGGTGGAGCTGGTGTGGACAGTGGCCACACTCCAAGCACATTCAACTGATGGTGATTAATATTGGTGTGGATTGGACCTGTGAGGCCAAAATTACAACATCATGGACTGTCAGATCTCTCTAGACACTTCTGATATACCCCTGCCAGTGCCTTTCCTGATATGACACATGTGTAGGCTTCATTCAATGTTACCGGAGTCAGAGTGTGTTTCACTGTTTCATGATTCTGTCGTACCAACACCAGAGACTCAATCTTATTGTTTCTCATTCTCACCACATTTCACTTGTCTTTCACATTTATTCATTAACATAGAACACTACAGCACAAACAGGCCCTTCGGCCCACAAGTTGTGCCGATCACATCTATACCTACTAAGCCATAGACCTATCTATAACCCCCAATCCCATTAAATCCCATATACTCATCCAGAAGTCTTTTAAAAGACCCCAGCGAGTTCGCCTCTACCACCACCGACGGCAGCCGATTCCACTCACTCACCACCCTCTGAGTGAAAAACTTACCCCTGACATCTCCTCTGTACCTACTCCCCAGCACCTTAAACCTGTGTCCTCTCGTAGCGACCATTTCAGCCCTGGGAAATAGCCTCCGAGAATCCACCCTATCTATACCTCTCAACATCTTATAAACCTCTATCAGGTCGCCTCTCATCCTTCGTCTCTCCAGACCGAGCTCCCTCAACCTAAGAATATAAGAACATAAGAAATAGGAGCAGGAGTAGGCCATCTAGCCCTTCGAGCCTGCCCCGCCATTCAATAAGATCATGGCTGATCTGTCGTGGCTCAGTTCCACTTTCCCGCCCTCTCCCCATAACCCTTAATCCCCTCTCTTATCAAAAACCCATCAACCCGCGTCTTAAAAACATTGAGCGAGGCAGCCTCCACCACTTCAACGGGCAGAGAATTCCAGAGATTCACCACCTTTTGAGTGAAGAAGTTCCTCCTCAACTCCGTTCTAAACCGCCCCCCCCGCCTTTATCTTGAGGCTGTGCCCCCTAGTCCTACTGTCCTTTCTGAGTGGGAAGAGCCTCTCCACCTCTATCCTATCCATCCCATTCATCATCTTATACGTCTCAATGAGATCTCCCCTCATTCTTCTAAACTCTAACGAGTACAAGCCTAGTTTATTCAGCCTCTCCTCATAAGGCATGCCTCCCAATCCAGGCAACATCCTTGTAAATCTCCTCTGTACCCTCTCAATAGCTTCCACATCTTTCCTGTAGTGAGGCGACCAGAACTGTGCACAGTACTCCAAGTGATTTGGTAAGACATGTCTTACTTTAACCATCGGTTGAATTTGAGTACAGGCTACTGCATTATTCACGAGGCCTCGTAATTCCGTACAAAACTAATGAATATCATCGACCTGGAAAAGCGACCACATAACTCTGATTAATCTCTCGGCAAGCGGATTTGTTTTCATTCATTGTGGAATAAACGGGATTTATCCTGGGCATTGCGCAATTGTAGAAATTATCCCGCATTCTGCTGTGGAATACTGGACTCTGCGACTGTACTGCGTCCCTGCATGGTGCTAGCCTCTACACACCTATCTCTGTCACTGAGTCCTCGCTGTAAGGGACGCAGTTGCAAAACTGTTCGTGCGAAACCAGGGAACAAAGCCATGTTGCGATCCTGACTCAATGTCAGAATTTAACTCCCTACGCGGACCCTATCATTCCTCCCATAGCCTGAAGAGTCTCCCTCTCTCCACATCATAGACTCATAGAACCCTACAGTGCAGAAAGAGGCCCTTCGGCCCATCGAGTCTGCACCGAACACAATCCCACCCAGGCCCTACCCCCATATCCTACCCACTAATCCCTCTAACCTCCACTACCCTGGACACTAAGGGGCAATTTCTTAGCACGGCCAATCAGCCTAACCCGCACATCATTGGACTATGGGAGGAAACCGGAGCACCCGGAGGAAACCCACGCAGACACGAGGAGAATGTGCAGACTCCACACAGACATCATCCCCTCTCCAATCCCCATGAACCCCACTTCCTTCTCAAGAGATCCTGCCTAACTTGCTCAGTGTTTACAGTGTGTGTGGGAGGCGATGGCCTCATGCCAGTATTGTTAGATTATTAATTTAGAAACTCAGCTAATGTTCTCGGGGACCCAGGTTCGAATCCCTCCACGGCAGATGGTAGAATTTAAATTCACAAAAAATATCTGTAATTAAGAGGTTGCTGATGACCTTGTCGATTGGCCTACATATGAGTCCTGATCTACAGCAATGTGGGTGACTCTTAATCTCAACTGCCCTCCATGTGCAACTAGGGATGGTCAATAATGCTGGCCAGCCAGTGATACTGATGTCCCACGAATGAATAAAAAAAATTCTCCCTACTCTCACCTTAGCACTGCTACCTCACAGTTGTGCCTGGTGTTGTGAGACTTCTCACAGCGCCAGGGACCTTGGGTTTGTTTCCCAGCTTGGGTCACTGTGCGGCGTCTGCACATTCTCCCTGTAGGTTTCCTCCCACAGTCTGAAAGACTCGCTGGTTATTGGCCATGCTAAGTTCTCCCTCAGTGTACCCGAACAGGCGCCAGAGTGTGGCCGCTAGGGGATTCTCCTAGATCCATTGCTAGATTCCTCGCACATATAACCCTGTAACAACTAATGAGGTGGTCAGGCGCCATTCAGAATGGTGGGATAACAACTACCCAATGGGTTATTTCTTACTTTTCGCTGTGTTTTCCTTCTGGGTGGGGCAGAGGGGAGAGAGAGTTAATCCAGCAGCCCTCAGCATTTGCTTACTTGACACTGTCAAGCGGTGAGTTGGGGTCAGAGCAAGGCTAAATTCAAGCCAGATCTAATGATTTCAGTTGTCAAGGTTTCTGCAACAAGAACCTTCCCCTCCCCTCCCTCACATCCTTCCCCTCCTCTAACCCTTTTCCCCCTCCCACCCCCTTCCCCAGCTCTCCCCCTCCCATCCGACCCCCTCGCCCACCCCCTCCCCCCTAAGATTTAAGGTCAGTGTTGTGATTTGTGGTTCTATTTATTTAGTGAATGCAAAATCTCTAAGCCAAGCAGTTTCTTCTGGTCCTGCTACATTGAGTGTGGATAGGCCTCTGCTGGATTGGACGCTGTTCTATGACGTGGTGCATAATTTGCTCTCTCCCACCGGCGTACAAGGCACTAATGCCCCATCTGTGGAGGTTGGCCAAGCAGAGGTCATGGCCAGTTCTGAACCTGCTGAGGCTGGACCACTCTTTCCTTGGAAGCCAGCTGTGCTGGGTTGAGTCTGAGACCAGGTACTTGTACGTCATGTCCAAAGATTCCCATCCATTTGTCCAGGTGGAATTTGCATCGAAGTTTTGTGTGTGTGTGGGGGGGCGGGTTTCTCCAGATAGGCCTTCTTCTTGGGGAATTGTACTTTGGGTGAGCTGAGTGGATCAGCATGAACGTAAGAACATCAGAAATAGGAGCAGGAGTAGGCCATCTAGCCCCTCGAGCCTGCCCCGCCATTCAATAAGATCATGGCTGATCTGAAGTGGATCAGTTCTACTTTCTCGCTTTCTCCCCATAACCCTTAATTCCCTTGTCCATCAGAAACCTATCTACTTGAATATATTCAACGAGGCAGCCTCCACCACTTCAACGGGTAGAGAATTCCAGAGACGCACTACTCTTTGAGTGAAGAAGTTTCTCCTCAACTCTGATCTAAACTGTCCCCCCCGTTATTTTGAGGCTGTGCCCTCTAGTTCTGTTGGGGGGGGGGCATTATAGATTTTTTCTTACCATTTGATGGATTGTTGCAATTTGCTGATACGTGGATGAGTGATGTTGCCGTGAGAGGCAGCCAAGGGAGTGGCGTTGAATGTAGTGTTCCAGTGGAGATGCACATGGTAGACGCCAGCTATTTATGGTGATTGCCAAGAGCAACGCAGCAGGAAAGGGTCACCTGGCTTGAGGGGCCAATGAATAACCACTCCAGGATGTGGAGCTCTCTGTTAGCAGGAGACATGTAGGGACTAGACCAGCAATGTAGGCTGCTGGCCCCTTGTATAAATAAATACCTGTTGGCCAGAATTTTACCATCCTGTCCCGCCAAGGGAACCAGATGGATTTTATGGTTTTGGGATGAGCGAATCTGTAAAATCCCACCCGTATGTTTCTACTACAGGCTGTGATTGGAAGTAAATCATTACAAGGGTTTCGTTTGCAGCAACGCGAGTGCTAATTTCCCCAAAATTCCTGCAAATGGATCAATGGCAACAAAAAAAAATGATTGGAAACAGAAATCAGGCCTCGTGAGTGCACAGCGCAGGTCTTAGCGTTACGTTAGTGACCTTTAGAAAGTGCATTTGAGCTGCGTTCAGTCACGTTACTCACATTAACAGGGCAGTCTCCCACAGGGAGAAATGTTCGGTCAGTTTATTGACTGGCAGAGATCAAAGTCAACATTGTTCGGTGCCAGGTTGCGGATGCCCGTCGGGATGGCAACACCGTGATGTATCAACGGCATCTGGATAACAAAGCCAGATGTTGTAGCGCACAGTTAAATCCCAGAGATCCCACGAGCAAATGGTGACAGGAAGACGGGACAGCGTCAATGACAACTATGGGCATGGTGGAGAGTGGCTGAACCGACTTTGGCTACCTCCCATGGGTGGAACCATCGCTGGTGGGAAGTAAATATGAGTTCAGTGCAGACAGCTCGGCTTCCAGGCATGAGGCTAACCCTGCGTGTTTGCAATAGTTGGGATTGGTCCCCGTCTCTCGATCGGCTTGTCATTTTAGCAGCTTCACCTTCTCACTTCAAAGTACAACGAACACCAGCATAACTTGCGGCTAATTGAATCATTACGTGCCAGATTACGAATTCTCAGCCTTCGTTACAGCAATAGCAGTTAGAGATACTGTTTAAAAATGCATGGAATGCACAAGCACAGCCATTAACATCGTCTACAGTTCTAGACAGTGTTTAGATCATTCTGACCAAGAGGGAATGCTCACAAATGCCAACAGATGTTTGAGGGCATGAGCTCTATTATTTTTGTTCCGTGTTTTTTTTTAAGTTCTTAGGGTAGATTTTCCGACTGTACACTTCACCACGGAGCCTTATCTACCAGGAACAAATTTCTGGATATCACACGCACGGTTTTGGAAGTGTAATTGAGATGGTTAATTGGGTATGAATCCCATTAGCTGCCTGCCCTCACTCACTGACTCCTCCCAGATTTCTCAATGGATAACTCCATCGCTACCAAGCCGCTCTCAGTGATGGACATTGAAGTCCCCCACCCAGAGTACATCCTTACCACCCTCAGTCCTTCCTCCAAGGGGTGTTTGTCATGAAAGAGTACTGATTTAGCAGCTGGGAGTGGTCAATGGTAACCAGCAGAAGGTTTACTCGTCCATGCTTGATCTGATCCAGGGATGTGTAGGTTGGAGGGATTAGTGGGTCTAATATGTAGGGATAGAATCATAGAAACCCTACAGTGCAGAAAGAGGCCCTTCAGCCCATCGAGTCTGCACCGAACACAATCCCACCCAGGCCCAACCCCCATATCCCTACATATTATACCCACTAATCCCTCTAACCTACACATCCCTGCACACTAAGGGGCAATTTCTTAGCATGGCCAATCAACCTAACCCGCACATCTTTGGACTGTGGGAGGAAACCGGAGTACCCATGCAGACATGAGGAGAATGTGCAAACTCCACACAGACAGTGACCCGAGCCGAGAATCGAACCCAGGACCCTGGAGCTGTGAAGCAACAATGCTAACCACTGTGCTACCCTGCCGCCCAAATATGGGGGTAGGCCCAGGTGGGATTGTTTGGTGACCTAATTGAGGCATACAAGATGATCAGAGGGTTAGTTAGGGTGGACAGCGAGAGCCTTTTTCCTCGGATGGTGATGGCTAACACGAGGGGACATAGCTTTAAATTGAGGGGTGGTAATTATAGGACGGATGTCAGAGGTAGGTTCTTTACTCAGAGGGTAGTAAGGGCGTGGAATGCCCTGCCTGCAGCAGTTGTGGACTTGCCAACTTTAAGGGCATTCAAACGGTCAGTGGATAGGCATATGGATGACATTGGAATAGTTTAGGTTAGAGGGTCATTAGATTGGTTCCACTGGTCAGCGCAACATCGAGGGCCGAAGGGCCTGTACTGCGCTGCAATGTTCTATGATTCTATGATGCCATGAGACCACATGGGGACCAGAGTCAATACGGAGCACTTCCAGGGCCAGTCCCTCCTGACTGTACACCACTGTGCTGCCATCTTCAGTAGGTTTGACTTGCTGGTGAGACAGGATATTCCCAGTGATGGAGGAAGCTGGTACGTTAGCTGTAAGGTATGATTGACTGAGTATGAGTACATCAAGCTCCCTGTTATTGGCAGCTGAATGGCAGGGTGGGTTATGGATGTGTCTTGGCACACAGATCAGGAAAGGTTAATGCGCAGATGCAGCAAGGGATTGGGAATGCAAATTAAGTGCCGTTTATTGCAAAAGGAATTGTGTATAAAAGTAGGGATATTTTGCTACCATTGAGTAAGGCATTGGTGAGACCACAACTCGGGCACAGGTTTGGTCTCCTTGTTTAAGAAAGGAAATAATTGTATTGGAAGCAGGAAAGGTTCACAGGGATTAAGGGGTTATCTTCTGAGGAAAGCTTGGACAAGTTGAGCCTGTATCTACTGGAGTTTGGAAGAATGAGAGGTGATCTTATTGAAACATGAATGTTCCTTAGAGGACTTGACAAGCGGGTGCTGAAAGGATGTTTCTCCTTGTGGGAGAGTCTAGAACTAGGGGACACCATTAAAAATAAGATGGAGATGAGGAGAATGTGTTTCTCTCTGAGGGTGGTGAGCCTATGGAACTCTCTTCCCTGGACAGTGCTCGAGGCAGGGTCATTGAATATTTGGGAGGCTGAAGATCCTGGAATAAAGAGGCAGTCAAAGGTTATCGGAGGTAGACAGGGAAGTGGAGTCGAGGCTATAAATCAGATTGGCCATGATCGTACTGAATGGCGGAGCAAGCATGAGGGGCCAAATGGTCCACTCCAGCTCCTGATTGGTGTGAGTGCTGATGTCTTGGCAATAAAACAGGAAAGTGGATTCCATTTGCCATTCCAAACGTTGGAATGAAAGATGTAATTCAACCCCTCGAGCCTGTTCTACTATTTAATTAGAACCTCAACTCCAGACAGCCACTCCTGTTCCATTAATTTTCTTAGCTTTACCTAACCGCGTGGACAGAGGTGATTTCGTGAAATTATTTAACTGCTCCAGGCAAAGAACTGATTCAGAAAGTGAAACCTATTATTGTGCTCAGTTTTTTATGAACATTATTGAGTTCATCGCGGGAAAATGTGTACTGGAAGGTTCCTCTCTACCAACTTCCCTACCACTAACGTCAAGTTCACCTGCCTATAATTACCCGGGTTATCCCTGCTACCCTTTTTAAACAACGGTACCACATTCTCTATCCTCCAATTCGGTCCACCTTGTTGGCCAACAAGGGGCATACACACGGTGGGTCATGCGAGGGCCGCTCTTGGATGTTTCGAGAGTTGCCTAGTGCTTCACATCGTTAGTGTACGCTTAAACTGGACCAACTGACGGGCAACACGACAGCTCAGTGACTATCACTGTTTGCCGTGCAGTTACAGGGACCCGGGTCGGATCTCCGACTTGGGTCGGTGTCTGTGGGAGTTTGCACATTCTCCCCGTGCTTGCGTGGGCTTTCTCCGGGTGCTCCGGTTTCCTCCCACACCCCAAAAACGTGCTCTTAGGCTGATTGCTGTTAATAAATTGTCCCTAAATTGGGATCTCCCTTAATCTGGCACGCATATAATTCTCTAAATGCACCCTCTTTATTGTGGAGTCCATGAGATGTAGACAAAAGTCGTAGGTAGGAGAAGGATTGGAACGAGGAACTCACTATTCACAATGACCAGAGACTGTCGAGGGAAGCAGTTGAACCAGAGATTAGTCTGTCGTTTGCAGCAAGAAGCAGCGAGAGTTGACCTTGGCACGACACATTATTGGCTGAATGGACAATTCAGCGCAAACTAGTGACAGCTCCAGGTTGCTGAATTAATGTTCGTGACCCTGTAAATCATACAGCTTGCCCTGCTGTAAACTTATGGCCTCTTCATTGCATGTTACCTCGAGGATTAAGCCTAAGGAGGTTCATTCCCTACTCCCATGATCTGAACTGCCTGCCACAGCAGTGACCCTGTCCTGCCCGTGAATAACTAGTAAGCAATCCAGCTCAATTTACACCATTGGGAAAGACACATTGTAACACGAGAGGACATCAGAACGAGGGACATTGAGTGAAAGGATGTCATTCAATCCTCTTGGTTTGAAAGGATAGATTTCTGGTCAAATATTCCCCTTAAGGGAATAGCGGTAACTTGTATCTATAGCTTCAATAGAGAAAACTGGTCCAAAGTTCTTCCCAGGGACGTCATCAGGGAAAAATGTAACACCAAGTCAAAGAGGGAGACATTAGGATGGTTGAAGACTAATGCAGAAGAGGCCATTCAGCCCATCTTGTCTGCACTGATTCTCTGACAGAGTATCCCACCCAGACCCCATCATCCACACATTTTCCACAGCTAATCCTACACATCTTTGGGCTTGAAGGGGCAATTTAGCATGGCCAATCCACGTAACCTGCACACCTTTAGACTGTGGGAGGAACAAAGAACAACACAACACAGGAAACAGGCCCTTTGGCCCTACAAGCCCGCGCCGCCCATTTTAACACTCAGTGAGGGCCTCATTCCAATCCTTCTCCTACCTACAACTTTTGTCTACATCTCAGGGACTCCACAATAAAGGGGGTGCACATTTAGAGAATTATCTGTGCGCCAGATTAAGGGAGATCCAATTTAGGGACAATTTGTTAACACCAATCAACCTAAAAGCACGTTTTTGGGGTGTGGGAGGAAACCGGAGCACCCGGAGAAAACCCACGCAAGCACGGGGAGAATGTGCAAACTCCCACAGACACTGACCCAAGTCGGAAATCTGACCCGGGTCCCTGTAACTGCACAGCAAACAGTGATAGTCACTGAGCTGTTGTGTTGCCCGTCAGTTGGTCCAGCTTAGGCGTACACTAATGACTGAGTACCTGGAGGAAACCTGAGCAGACACGTGGAGAATGTGCAAACTCCACACAGACAGTGACTCAAGGTCGGAATCGAACCAGGTGCCTGGATCTGTGAGGCTGCAGTGCTAACCCACTGTGCAGCCCCATAAAGAGGTCACTTATAAACAAAAGCTTTAAAAAAGAGAGGTAAGAGAGGGAGGTTTAGGAAAGGAATCGCAGAACTTAAGACTTAAATGACTGAGGCATGGCAACCAATGGTGGTGTGATGGAAATGTATAGCACACAAAAATCAGAGTTGGAGGAGCATAGAGATCCCAGAGGGTTTAGAGCTTTAGGAGATTGCAGAGAAAGGGAGGTGTAGGGGTAGGATTGAATAGCCTCCCCTATACACCAACAGGTGGAGAGATTACAAAGCAGATAGCATGCCAAACAGTGCTAACCCATACTTCACTGGCTCAGAGTCTCAGCAGACAGCCAACATCATGAGCTATCAGTAGTTAAATCTATCCTGCACTGCTTAAAGCTAGCCTGCAACTCTTAAAGGCTAAGAAGTCTTCTGATAGAAGCATAAAAACATAGAAAATAGGAGCAGGAGGAGGATGTTCGGCCTTCGAGCCTGCTCCGCTGTTCATTATGATCATGGCAGATCATCCAACTCAATAGCCTGACCCCTCCTTCTGCCCATATCCATTGATCCCTTTCGCTCTATCTAACTGCTTCTTGAAAACATTCAAATTTTGGCCTCAACTACTTTCTGTGGGAGTGAATTCCACAGGCTGACCACTCTCTGGGTGAAGAAATTTCTCCTAATCTCTGTCCTAAACCGTCTATCCCGTATCCTCAGACTACGACCCCTGGTTCTGGACTGCCCCACCATCAGGAACATTCTCCCTGCATCTACTCTGTCTAGTCCTGGTAGAATTTTATAGGTTTCTATGAGATCCCCCCTCATTCTTCCAAACCTCAGCGAGTATAATTCCAACCGACTCAATTTTTCCTCATAAAACAGTCCTGCCATCCCACGGATCAGTCTGCGGTCCTTCATAGCAACAGCATCCTTCCTCAGGTAAGGAGGCCAAAACTGCACGCAATCTTCCATGCGTGGTCTCCCCAAGGCCCTGGGTAGTTGCAGCAAGACAGTCTTCATACAATCATAGAATCCCTATTGTGCAGAAGGTGTCCATTTGGCCCATCAAGCCAGCAAAATCCCACCCAGACCTTACCCTTGTAACCCCATGTAGCTAGTCCCCTGACACAAAGGGGCAATTTATCATGGCCAACCAACCTAACCCGCACATCTTTGGACTGTGGGAGCAAACTGGAACATCCGGAGGAAACCCATGCAGACATGGGGAGAATGTGCAAATTCCACACAACCAGTGACCTGAGGCTGGAATTGAACCCAGGTCCCTGGCACTGTGAGGCAGCAGTGTTAACCACTGTGCCACCATGCCACCCCACGCAATCCTTGATCCTGTACTTGAATCCTAGTGCCATGGACGCGCCATTTGCCTTCTTCACCGCCTACTGCACCTTGTCTGAGTTTTGCTGAGCAGTTTAGCTTCTTAGAACTAGTGGCTTGATTCCTTTTTTCAATTCTTTCATGGCACGTGGCCACCATTTGTTACCCTGAGTGGTTTCACAGGCCATGTCAGTGGGTGGTTAAGAGTCCACCATTTTGGTGTGTGTCTTGGGCAAGGGTAAGGGTGGCAGATTCTCTTGGGTGGACCTTTAGAACATAAGAAATAGGAGCAGGAGTAGGCCATCTAACCCTTCGAGCCTGCCCCGCCATTCAATAAGATCATGGCTGATCTGAAGTGGATCAGTTCCACTTTCCACTGGCTAGCAGATAGGAGACAGAGGGTGGTGGTTGATGGTAAATATTCGTCATGGAGTTCGGTTACGAGTGGTGTGCCTCAGGGATCTGTTTTGGGGCCACTGCTGTTTGTAATTTTTATTAATGATCTGGATGAGGGTATAGTTGGGTGGATTAGTAAGTTTGCTGATGACACCAAAGTCGGAGGTGTGGTAGATTGTGAGGAAGGGTGTCATAGTTTGCAGGGTGACTTAGACAGGTTGCAGAGCTGGGCCGAGAGGTGGCGGATGGAGTTTAATGCCGAGAAGTGTGAGGTAATTCATTTCGGTAGGAGTAACAGATGTGTTGAGTATAGGGCTAACGGGAGGACTTTGAATAGTGTGGAGGAGCAGAGGGATCTAGGTGTATGTGTACATAGATCCCTGAAAGTTGGGAATCAAGTAGATAAGGTTGTTAAGAAGGCATACGGTGTCTTGGCGTTTATTGGTAGGGGGATTGAATTTAGGAGTCGCAGCGTCATGTTGCAACTGTACACAACTCTGGTGCGGCCGCACTTGGAGTACTGTGTGCAGTTCTGGTCCCCACATTACAGGAAGGATGTGGAGGCTTTGGAGAGGGTGCAGAGGAGGTTTACCAGGATGTTGCCTGGTATGGAGGGGAGGTCCTATGAGGAGAGACTGAGGGATTTGGGGTTGTTTTCGCTGAAAAGAAGGCGGCTAAGAGGGGATCTTATAGAAACGTATAAGATGATTCGAGGTTTAGATAGGGTGGATAGTGATAGCCTTTTTCCTCGGATGGAGAAAGCTAGCATGAGGGGGCATGGCTTTAAATTAAGGGGGGGTAGTTATAGGACGGATGTCAGGGGTAGGTTCTTTACCCAGAGGGTGGTGAGGGACTGGAATGCCCTGCCTGCTGCAGTTGTAAATGCACCTAGTTTGGGGGCGTTTAAGAGATCTGTGGATAGGTTTATGGACGAAAAGGGATTGGTTTAGATTAGTGGGTCAGTGTTTTTTTTTAAAAAACTGGTTGGCGCAACATCGTGGGCCGAAGGGCCTGTTCTGCGCTGTAATGTTCTATGTTCTATGATCTATGTTTGTTCCCGCTCTATTCCCATAACCCTTAATTCCCCTGTCTATCAAAAACCTGTCTACCCGTGACTTAAATATATTTAGCGAGGCAGCCTCCACCACTTCAACGGGCAGAGAATTCCAGAGATTCACCACCCTTTGAGTGAAGAAGTTCCTCCTCAACTCCGTTCTAAACTGCTCCCCCCCCTTATTTTGAGGCTGTGCCCTCAAATTAATAATTGCTTCATAGTCACCATCACAAGTTTAGTTCTAGATTTTTTTTTAAACACTAACTGTTGGGCTAGAACATAACCCACGTCACCTGGGGTATTAACCTGGCCCATTACCACAATGCCACCATTTCCCCAGTTACTAATAGCCTGGAGCGGAGAAGACTTCATAATAACATCTGTGATAGTATTTGCTACAAATGAGCTCACTCTCTTGATGTGCTTTTCCCTGTCAAAATGTAATGGAAATTTTTGCACTTCACACATACTTTGCATACAGTTCTCCTGAGTACAGAAAATTGAGGGGTGGGGGGAGGGGGGGTAAAGCTTTTTAAAATGTTAAAAGAATTTGCAAAGGTATTTGAAGAAGTAATTGCCTCTGATGGGGGAATCAATGACAAGAGGATGTAGTCATCACACGAGAGCCAGGATATTCAGGAGCTAAATCAAGAATTTTGACAAAGGGGAGGCAGGAATCTGGGATTCCCACTCCCCCCAAAAAAAAAGGGTTTGGAACATGGGACAATGGGTGCTTTGGAGACTGAGATGAAGAGTTTATATTTTTTAGTGAGGGATGTTGAGAATTTGGAGTGAGGGTGAATGAATACCTCAGTGTATCTGCTGCTGAAGATCTGATCGATGGCAAGTAACTTCCCACTGGTAAGTTATAGTAAAGAGCTGTCCATCACTCTCTCCCTCGTCCTCAGAATGCTGTGCCTCGTGGAGAAATCAAACACCATCCTCCTCAGAACATCCCACGCCATGAGGATCGGGAAAACCTGATCATCAAAGTGGCACATTGGATGTTGTGAACTGTACCATAAACCTTCTTGGAAGCCTCGACAAACACAATGTCATCATACGTGCTCTGGGGAGGGGAGGGGAGAGTCAACACTGAACCTCTCCAGAGCAGTATCCATCTGTGTGCTGAACTGATAGTTAGGGAAAGAAGTGAAGATGAAGACTTCAATTCTTGTATAGTAGACTCTGAAGCACAGAGACTAGAAGCAGGAGTAGGCCATTTGGTCCTCCAAGCCTGTTCCGCCCATTCATTTTGATAATGGTTGATCATCAAAATCAATATCCTGATCCCCGCCCCCCCCTTTCCCTGATATCCTTTGATCCCTTCAGTCCCAAGAATTATATCAAATTTCTTCTTCAATTCACACAATATTTTGGCCTCAACTACTTTCTGTGGGAGTGAATTCCACACATTCACCACTCTCTGGGTGAAGAAATTTCTCCTCATCTCAATGACCCCTAGTTCTGGACTCCCCCACTATCGGGACCATTCTTTCTGAAGCTTTCCCGTCTAACTATGTTAGAATTGTATAAGTTTCCATGAGATCGTCTCTCACTGTTCTAGCTTAGTCTGTCCTTGTATGACAGACCTGAAATCCTAGGAATTAGCCTGGTAAACCTTTGCTCCACTCCCTCTATGGCAAGGACAACCTTCCCCAGATAAGGACACCAAAACTGCACATAATACTCCAGGTGTGGTCTCACCAACACCCTGTACAATTGCAGCAAAACATCCCTATACCTATACTCAAATCCTAAAAAGGCCAACTTTACGGCCTGCTGTACCTACATGCTTACATTCATTGACTGATGCATGAAGACAC
The DNA here is from genome assembly GCF_965287045.1 of Carcharhinus amblyrhynchos. NCBI lineage: Eukaryota > Metazoa > Chordata > Chondrichthyes > Carcharhiniformes > Carcharhinidae > Carcharhinus > Carcharhinus amblyrhynchos. Next base: position 4,687,436 of record NC_137340.1, on the reverse strand, counting down.
CAAGGTCTCTCTGAGTATCCACCTCTCTCAATTGACACCCATTCAAAGAATAATCTGCCTTCCTATTTTTTGCTACCAAACTAAATAACCTTGTATTTGCCCACATTATAGTGCATCTGCCATTCATTTACCCACACACTCAACTTGTCCAAATCACACTGAAGTATCTCTGCATCCTCCTCACATCTCACCCTCCCACTCAGCTTAAAATTTGAAGATAATGCATTTAGTTCCCCCTTCCAAATCACTAATATATAATCTGAACACTTGGGGTCCCAGCACAGATCCCTGCGGAACCCCACTCGTCACTGCCTACCAATTAGAAAAATAGCCACACGCGCCAACTCTTTGCTTCCTATTTACTAATCCATCTTAAGACACTTCTCGTGGTCAAATGCGCTTTAGTTTCACACAGCCGTCTATATTCCCCCAATACTGAATAAATTAGCCTAAACAGTTTGTCAATCCTGTGTCTGTGTGTTTATCTTGTGACCTCGTTCACAGGATGCAGTACCGTCCCTCACCTACTGAAAATCTCACTGACACACTCCAGAGTGCAAAATGTTAACTCTGTCTTCATAAAACCCATCTGCAGCGACAGACAGGGAGCTCTCCCTCTCCCTGTAACAGTACCAGAAGGCATTGAATGTGAAGCATTCGCACATCACCACCAGATTACTCCAGTCACAAGTGACAACAGAAGTCAGAGCGGCGTTCTCAGAACTGTTGAAATAACAGGTCAGAAATTGGGAATCCTGTGGCGAGTAACTCACCTCCTGACTCCCCCCAAAGCCTATCCACCATCTACAAGGCGCAGGTCAGGCGTGTGATGGAATATTCCCCACTTGCCTAGATGGGCAACAACATTCAGGAAGCTCGACACCATCCAGTCATTCACTTGATCAGCGCCACACTTATCACCGTAAACACCCACTCAGTCCAAACAGCAGCAGCGATGTGTACCGTCTAGGAGATGCACTGCTGTAACTCGCAAAGATTCCTTTGAAGATTCCAACCCCTCGGTCATCGCCACCTAAAAGAAGAGCCAAGGAAAATTCCTACATACAAGGTCCTCCTCCAAGTCACAAAGCATCCTGGTCTGGGAGAATGGCCTGGATTGTCATCCTTGAGACAGGAAGCAGGATTCGAGAAAACTCACCATTCCACCTGCCTGCCGGGGGAAGTTATATTGCTCGCAAAAGTGGAATCTACATTGCGGGGGGAAGGCGGAACTGTTGGTGGCTGAGGTTGGAACCACCAACCAGGGAAAGAGTTGGGAAGCTGCTAGAAGTGTTGCCAGATGTACAGGTGGGCTGTTTGAAAGGAACACCTTGTTCCTGTGGGACTTCAGCTTAGTTAAAATTAAAACAGAAAGGCCCTCACAGCGACACACCCCATCACGCCCCCACCACCTGCCCATGGCCCCTCACACACCTCCAATGCCAAGCTCTGCCTTTCTACCACCCCCCTCCATGGCCATTCATACCTCCAATGTCAGACCTTGACCTTCCATTCACCCCATGGGCAATCATCTCCTGTGCCAAGCTCAATCCTTCAATGCTGAGCTCTGCCATTTCACCCCAACGCCCCCTGTGATGGTCCCTCTCTGTCCTTTCATTCATCATCCATTCATCCTTTCATTGCCAAGCTCTGTCCTTTCATTCATCTCCCAGGGCCTCTCATACCCTGTATGCCAAGCTATGGCATTTCCACACCCATTGACCCACTATACACGGCATCGAATCAATCTTGCGACAACTAGATATGTAAATAAATAAAGAATAATCCATTCATAACTTCCGACAACATTAGAAAAATCATTTTACTTAGAAGGCAATAAAAGATTTAATCATTTAGACCCTTCAGGCCCACCCACAATGCTCTTAGGTAGTGAGTTTCAGGATTTTGACCTCTTCACTGATGTAAACAATGTGGGCATTAATTATTTCCATGAATCCCAGAATTCCTACAGTGCCGGAATTTTCCAGCCTCTTCCGAACAGATTTTTCTGTTGTGGAGAGAGCTCACTATTGGCCGCCTGTGGGACCCCCAAGTTGATGGAAGTTTGCACAGCTCCTCCATTCCCGACACTGGATAACCCACAGTGGGGGGTGGTCTTCAGCAGAAGCGGAAGATCCTGTCATTGGGAAGGGCTGGAAAACCTCAGCCGAGGTTCGTGCTGAACCTGCATAATCAAATCTGTGCGTGCTGGGGATGTCTGCCAATTTAGTTTTGCCTTCTTTTTTTAACCAACTTGTCAGTGTTCTGGAGTTCTGGGCTTTCAAGTGAGCAGAGAGGGAGAAACAGTGGATGTTGAGGGAAACAGACAAGATCACACGTTAAAAATTGTTTCGACAGGGAAATCGTGGGACAAATGTGATCTTACTCCGCATTTTTTGAATGAGCCTCAGGTCAAACTCCTGAAACTCACAGCCCAAGAGCACTGTGGGTGTATCTACATCGCTCGATCATCAGGATTGCGAGGCTGGGATGAGATTCCAGACAACCATGTCGAAACAACTGTACCCTGGACAAAATATAACTTGATTACCAATGTAAGAAGTGTCACAACACCAGGTTAAAGTCCACAGGTTTATTTGATAGTAAACACCACAAGCTTTCAGAATTCTGTTCCTCGCCAAGTGAATGGAGAATTCTGATCACCAACAGGGCATATAAAGGCACACATAGCTTACAGAATACTGATTAGAATGCAAGCATTCTGTAAACTGAGTGTGTTTGCTTCTATGCCCTGTTTGTGATCAGAACTGGTTATTTTCCAGACGTCGCTGGATTCCGGGGAAGTGCCGGAGGATTGGGAAAGGGCTAATGTTACGCCGTTGTTTAAGAAGGGTGCAGGCAAAAGGCGGGAATTACAGGCCGGTTAGTTTAACGTCTGTGGTAGGTAAAATGTTAGAATCCGTCATTAAGGAGGAAATTGCGAGGCATCTTGAAGGGAATTGCTTGATAGGGCAGACGCAACACGGTTTCATTAAAGGGAAGTCGTGTCTGACAAATTTACTGGAGTTCTATGAGGATGTGTCTAGGGCGGTGGATAGAGGAGAGCCGGTGGATGTGGTCTTTCTGGATTTTCAGAAGGCGTTTGATAAGGTACCTCACAAGAGGTTACTGCAGAAGGTCAGAGGACATGGAGTTGGGGGTAGGGTGTTAGCGTGGATAGAGGATTGGTTGTCAAATAGGAGGCAGAGAGTGGGGGTCAATGGGTGCTATTCGGATTGGCGGTTGGTGACTAGTGGGGTGCCCCAGGGGTCGGTGCTGGGGCCTCAGCTATTTACCATTTATATAGATGATCTGGAGGAGGGAACCGAGTGTAGGGTGTCGAAATTTGCTGATGACACCAAGACTGGGGGAAAGGCAAATTGTGTGGAGGGTGTGGAGAGTCTGCAGAAGGATCTAGATAGGCTGGGCGAATGGGCCAGGAAATGGCAAATGGAATTTAATGTTGGCAAGTGTGAGGTGGTCCACTTTGGTAGGAAGAATGGTAGGAAGGACTATTACTTACGTGGCGAAAAACTGCAGCAGGCGACGGTGCAGAGGGACCTCGGGGTCCTTGTGCATGAGTCGCAAAAACCCAGCCTGCAGGTGCAGCAGGTGGTCAGGAAGGCGAATGGGATGCTGGCCTTCATAGCGAGGGGGATTGAATATAAAAGTAGGGAGGTCTTGCTGCAGCTGTATAGGGCATTGGTGAGGCCGCAGCTGGAGTACTGTGTGCAGTTTTGGGCGCCGCACCTGCGCAAGGATATTTTGGCCTTGGAGGGAGTGCAGAGGAGGTTTACTAGGCTGATACCGGAGTTGAGGGGGTTGAGCTATGAGGAGAGGCTGAATAAACTAGGCTTGTACTCGTTAGAGTTTAGAAGAATGAGGGGAGATCTCATTGAGACGTATAAGATGATGAATGGGATGGATAGGATAGAGGTGGAAAGACTCTTCCCGCTCAAAAAAGACAGTAGGACTAGGGGGCACAGCCTCAAGATAAAGGGGGGGCGGTTCAGAACGGAGTTGAGGAGGAACTTCTTCACTCAAAGGGTGGTGAATCTCTGGAATTCTCTGCCCGTTGAAGTGGTGGAGGCTGCCTCGCTAAATATTTTTAAGAAGCGGGTTGATGGGTTTTTGATAAGAGAGGGGATTAAGGGTTATGGGGAGAGGGCGGGAAAGTGGAACTGAGCCACGACAGATCAGCCATGATCTTATTGAATGGCGGGGCAGGCTCGAAGGGCCAGATGGCCTACTCCTGCTCCTATTTCTTATGTTCTTATGTTCTTATGTTCATACCTGACGAAGGAACAGCGCTCCGAAAGCTAGTGGCGTTTACTATCAAATAAACCTGTTGGACTTTAACCTGGTGTTGTGAGACTTTTTATTGTGTTTACCCCAGTCCAACGCCGGCATCTCCACATCCTGATTAACAATGTCAGGCTCCCTGATCTCTGCTGCCAATTTCACTGTGTTTTCAAACACAAAGTTAAGAGGTTGCGAGGGTTTGTGATTTCTCTTCCTGATACTTTAAAAATGTGGATGATTAAAACTTTTAGAAGTAAAATGACATTTACATCCCTCTCAATGATGACTGTAGATTTCCTGTGATCACTAACTTAAAGAGATCTGCAAACATCAGAATGAGAAGGAAAAGTGCTGCATTTGTGTTTGTTTTTTTTGTGTTAAATTTGCGGTGTGGAATATGCAACAAGGATGTCTCGTCGCACAATGGGTAGCGGTCCTAGTCCCTACCTCTGAGCTGGAAGCTCCAGGTTCAAATCCCATCCCAGAACTTGATGGCTAAGAAGGATGCATTTGTAACGTGGCCAGACCCTTCCAACACACGCTAATGTCTGAAAGACGTGCTAGTTAGGTGCGATGGCCATGCTAAACTCTCCCTCAATGTACCCGAACAGGAGCCTGAGTGTGGCGACTAGGGGATTTTCACAGTAACTTCATTGCAGGGTTAATGTAAGCCTACTTGTGACACTAATAAATGAACTTTAAACTTTCAGTCTATATTATGACACGACAGCTCAGTGACTATCACTGTTTGCTGTGCAGATACATGGATTTGGGCCGGTGTCTGTGGGAGTTGGCGCATTCTCCCCGTGCTTGCGTGGGTTTTCTCCGGGGGTGCTCCGGTTTCCTCCCACACCCCCAAAGATGTGCTCTTAGGCTGATTGGTGTAACAAATTGTCCCTAAATTAGTCTCCCCTCAATCTGGTTTCCAATGTGGAGTGCCATAAGCGTAGACAAGGGTCACGGGTGGAAGGGGGGACTGACAATGTTAAAATGGCGGTGCGGGCTCGTTGGGCCAAAGGCCCTGTTTCCCGTGCTGTGTTGTTCTTTTTATATCAGAGCCTTCCCATTATTTTCCCTAAACAGGAAAAGCGATGTTAGTAATGCCACATACTTTTCAGACTTTCACTTCTTCCAATGTGCCTTTATAGGCAACTAAGACTTTAAACAAATCAAAGATTAAAGACTCAACTATACACACAGCTGGTGCATGTGGGGGAAATCACACACCAAACAATTTTCTTAAATGCATTCATAGAATGTGGGTGTCCCTGGCTAAACGGCATCTATTGCCCATCCCTAACTTGGGAAGGTGCTGGTGAGCTGCCATCTTGAACCACTGGAGTCCACGTGGCATAAGTGCACCCAAAGTGCTTTAAAAAAACTTTCTAAAAACCCTGAGGCCCAGCATTTCGACAGTACTCGGGATATGATCCAAGAGCAATATCAAACTGCGTCATGACAAAGTCACCTACTGCCTTCAAAGATCAACACAGCACGGGAAACAGGCCCTTCGGCCCAACGAGCCCAGGCTGCCATTTTAACATTGTGAGTGGAATTCTCTGCCCGTTGAAGTGGTGGAGGCTGCCTCGCTGAATATATTTAAGTCATGGGTGGATAGGTTTCTGATAGACAGGGGAATTAAGGGTTATGGGGAGAAAGCGGGAAAGTGGAACTGATCCACTTCAGATCAGCCATGATCTTATTGAATGGCGGGGCAGTCTCGAAGGGCTAGATGGCCTACTCCTGCTCCTATTTCTTATGTTCTTAGTGCCCCCCTCTACCCATGGCCTTTGTCTACACCTATTGGGGAAGATTGAGGGAAGACTAATTTAGGGACAATTTGTTAACACCAATCAGCCTAAGAGCACGTTTTTGGGGTGTGGAAGGAAACCGGAGCACCCGGAGAAAACCCCACGGCCTTCATGATGAGAGAACCACTAAACCTGTGATCTGGATGGGCTGTGGATTTCTGACCCAGTTTAAGCATCTGAGGGGAGATCCATTAGATGGATGGATGTGGAGTGGTCTTCTGGCAGGCAGTATGGATACTTCAGCAGCGAGCAATAAAAGAATCAACTTCACAAAGTAAACCAAAGAAAAAGTTTAATGAAGAAACCTCATTACACTACCACCAGGCTACAAAATCTCCCCACAATCCCCATCTGCTTTCTCGCTTTATCCCAGGTCAGCTGACCACCACATCATTTTAAGAACATAAGAAATAGGAGCAGGAGTAGGCCATCTAGCCCTTCGAGCCTGCCCCGCCATTCAATAAGATCATGGCTGATCTGAAGTGGATCAGTTCCACTTTCCTGCTTTCTCCCCATAACCCTTAATTCCCTTGTCTATCAGAAACCTATCTATCCGTGACTTCAATATCTTCAGTGAGGCAGCCTCCACCACTTCAACGGGCAGAGAATTCCAGAGATTCACCACCCTTTGAGTGAAGAAGTTCCTCCTCAACTGCACCCCCCCTTATTTTGAGTCTGTGCCCTCTAGTCCTGCTGTCCTTTCTAAGCGGGAAGAATCTCTCTACCTCTACCCTATCCATTCCCTTCGTTATCTTGTACGTCTCTATAAGATCCCGCTCAGCCTTCTAAACTCCAACGAGTACAGACCCAGTCTATTCAATCTCTCCTTATAAGCTAACCCTCTCATCTCCGGTATCAGCCTAGTGAACCTCCTCTGCACTCCCTCGAACGCCAAAATATCCTTGCGCAAGTGCAGCGACCAAAACTGCACACAGTACTCCAGCTGCGGCCTCACCAGTGCCCTGTACAGTTGCAGCAAGACCTCCCTGCTTTTATATTCTATCCCCCTCGCTATAAAGGCCAGCATCCCATTCGCCTTCTTGATCACCTGCCTTTGGTCAGATTGTCTACTGGGTCACTGACCCTTACGGCATGTTACCATTGGTTACGTTATAACGTGGAGAAGACGTCTCCACTTGTGGGTGAATCTAGAACTCGGGGTCACTGTTTAAAAATAAGGAGATGCCCATTTAAGACGGAGAAGAGGAGAATTATTCCGGGTGAAGGCGGTGAATCTCTGGAACTCTCTTCCCCAAAAGGCAGCGGAAATCTTTGAACATTTTTAAGGCAGAGATCGATAGATTCTTGATAAACAATGGGGTGAAAGGTTATAGAGAATCGGCAGAGGGTCAGGGATTTCGAACCTTCCCCTATCAGTGGCAGCGCCCAGGGGTTTGTTAAGACCCTCTGGTTTGGCTGCAGACGGAATGATGTAAAGAATCAAAGCCTGAAGGGGTCGTCGTTCCTGATCAAGTTTATCAAACAGCATTTCCAAAGGATGGAGGATTGCTGCAGTGCCCAGCTGTGTATCCAACATGCTGCTGTGAGCTCCCGCCACACTTAGCTTCCCAGTGGAAAGCGTAGCTGGTTAAACAGCCCCAACACTGTGCAAAGTGAACCTGTGTGTGTGGCAGCATTGGCAATATTACATGCAGTGTAGTTAATTTAGATAAAATGTGGAGATGCCAGCGTTGGACTGGGGTAAACACAGCAAGAAGTCCCACAAGACCAGGTTAAAGGCCAACCAGTTTATCTGATAGTAAACCCTTGTGGGTTTTACTATCAAAACCCTTGTGGGTTTTACTATCAAATAAACTGGTTGGCCTTTAACCTGTAGTTAGAGATGTAGGGTGGGATTCTCCGACTGCACTCACCTGAAAACTGGAGGTTCCTGCCTGAGTTCAATGGACCTTTATATGGTCCACCCCTCTCGCGTTCCGCACAGGGATACAGTGAAACAATTTGGCGGGTGAATTTGGGAGTATTTTCTACATTAGCCCTGATGAGAAGGGAGGGCAGGGAAGGAATTCTGAGCCCTTGTTTGTCAGGGTTTTGGAGATCTCTCAATACTTTCCCCCGACTGATTTCTGGATTAATATTTTTTGCCAGTCTAATCTGCATTAATTTAGAAATCGTAGAAACCCTACGGTACAGAAAGAGGCCATTCGGCCCATCGAGTCTGCACCGATCACAGGCCCTACCCCCATATCCCTACATATTTTACCCACTAATCCCTCTAACCTACACACCTCAGGACAATTTTAGCACGGCCAATTAACCTAACCTGCACATCTTTGATCTATGGGAGGAAACTGGAGTACCCGGAGGAAACCCACACAGACACGAGGAGAATGTGCAAACTCCATACAGACAGTGACCCGAGCTGGGAATCGAACCCAGATCCCTGGAGCTGTGAAGCAGCAGTGCTAACCACTGTGCTACCGTGCCATCCATCTGCGTGCTGTTTACCATGAGCAGGTATAAGTACTCATTCCCGCGTTCAAATACTCTTCTCTAACATTGAGCAGACATCATAAATATCAGAGATCCATCATAGAACAACTTGCAATGGAATACATGTACACAATCTCTGTTAACTTACACTTTTGACTATAGATTTACACATCTTTATTCATTTGAAATTGCACAGATTGTTCGTATGGTATTTACTTCCTGGAACCTTCCCCTGCTATGCTCTTTCCACCTCCTGTCTTTAAGCTTACCATTTTACAAAGTCTTTGATTAACTTCCACCAGCTCTGCCTCCACACTGGCTGACACTGTTCTCTGCAATGTGTTTGATGCAACTCTCTGAGAAAAAGCCTCTCCCCTGACCCACTCCCCACCATCTATTGTCATTTTTCATAGAACACTACTATCATAGAATCCCTGCTGTGCAGACAGAGGCCATTCAGCCCATCAGGCCTGCGCCAACGTCAATCCCACCCAGGCCCTATCCCCAAACCCTACATGTTTATTCTGCTAATCTCCCTGGCACTAAGGGGGGCAATTAGGATGGCCAATGCACCTAACTTGCACATCTTTGGACTGTGAGCGGAAACCCATGCAGACACAGGGAGGACGTGAGATGAGGGGGTTGGACTATGAAGAGAGACTAAATAGACTGGATCTGTACTCGTTGGAGTTTAGAAGGATGAGAGGGAGTCTTATAGAGACATATAAGACAATGAAGGGGATGGATAGGGTAGAGGTAGAGAGATTCTTCCCGCTTAGAAAGGATGGCAGGACTAGAGGGCATAGCCTCAAGATAAGGGGGGGGCAGTTTAGATCAGAGTTGAGGAGGAACTTCTTCACTCAAAGGGTGATGAATCTCTGGAATTCTCTGCCCATTGAAGTGGTGGAGGCTGCCTTGCTAAATATATTTAAGTCACGGGTAGATAGGTTTCTGATAGACAGGGGAATTAAGGGGAGAAAGCGGGAAAGTGGAACTGATCCACTTCAGATCAGCCATGATCTTATTGAATGGCGGGGCAGGCTCGAAGGGCTAGATGGCCTACTCCTGCTCCTATTTCTTATGTTCTCACATGCCGACCCCACACAGACAGTGACCCAAGCTGGGAATCAAACCTGGATCCCTGGCGCTGTGAGGCAGCACTCTGCCACTTGCCGCCCGGGGTCTGGTGAGGGTATGTCGAAGAGAGGGGGGTGGAGGCCCTTCCAATTTCAAATGATGAGAGTGAATGTTGAATTCCAATAGCCACGATCTATTCTGCACACTTAAAAACAAAATCTGAACAAGTGCAAGTCTTTCACTCAGTTCCAGGTTAGTGAACTATCTGTTATTCACCCCAGCTTCTGCACAGAGTTAATGTGTGTAAGCAGCAATCTTCTGAACCCACACTGCCTTGCCAGGATTCACACAGCTTTGTTTGCCAACACCAGACGTAAGCATTTCCCAGGCCTCTCGCAGGGGATTGTCTGACGACAGTACAGTACAAAGTGTGCAGTCAGGATGCTCCAACCATCATGAATATGGAACGCGTTTGATGAGTGAGCTGCTCTTTGATGTATATTTTAGATATGTTTGATGTTCATGGAATCGTAGAATCCCTACAGTGCAGAAAAAGGCCATTCAGCCCATCGAGTCTGCCACATTCCTGTAATCCCATGTATTTAACTCGCTAATCTGTACATTTTGGGACACTAAGGGGCAATTTAGCATGGCCAATCCACCCTACCTGAACATCTTTGGACTGGGGGAAGGAATGGATCATCCAGCCAGCTGAGCCAACCAGATCCCAAAAGGAGTCCGAGTTGCCATAGTGACGTACGTTAGTATATGCATGTTGTTGCCCAGCGCTAAGGATAGTGATACAAATACAGAATCCAAAGGCTTTGGGTAAGCGTTCTCCAAGGCGGCCTTCATGACACACGACAGCGCAGAGTCGCTGAGCAGAGACTGATAGCCAAGTTCCGCACACATGAGGACGGCCTCAACCGGGATCTTGGGTTCATGTCGCACTATCTGTAACCCCCGTGACTTGCCTGGGTTTGTAAAATCTCACTAACTGTCTGGAGACAATACACATCTCTTTAACCTGTGCTTAACCCTCTCTCCACTCACATTGTCTGTACCTTTAAGACTTGATTACCTGTAAAGACTCGCATTCCAACCATTATCTTGTTAATTGAGTTTGTGTCTTTATACACCCTGTTTGTGAACACAACTCCCACTCACCTGATGAAGGAGCAGCGCTCCGAAAGCTAGTGCTGCCAAATAAATCTGTTGGACTTTAACCTGGTGTTGTGAGACTTCTTACTGTGCCTCACAGTGCCAGGAACCCGGGTTCAATTCTGGCCTCGGGTCACAGTCTATGTGGAGTTTGCACGTTCTCCTCTTGTCTGTGTGGATTTCCTCCGGATGCTCCGGTTTCCTCCCACAGTCCAAAGATGTGCAGGTTAGGTTTATTGGCCATGCTAAATTATTCCTTCGTGTTAGAAGGATTAGCAGGACAAATACATGGGGTTACGGGGCTAGGGTCTGGGTGGGACTGTTGTCAGTACGGGTTCGATGGGCCGAATGGCCTCCTTCTGTACACTAGGAGTCTATGGTTCAATGAAAAGATGCAGTACACTGAACTCGTATCAAAATAATAATCAAAAACCATTAGACATTCAAGGTGGTAAAACTGTTACTGTCCTTTCAGATAAGCTGAAATATTGATATTAGATTACAGTTGAATAGCGGATCTTGCTTAGGGACCTGTTCCGTCAACTTCTGACTCAACACTGAGGTCCATTTGTACGTTATTGATTAGATAAGCCTTGGCTTGTTGTATTTTCCCACCCATTTAGCTGACACACTTTAATTATCGACATCCGCATGTCTAATGGAACTCGGAGGAATCTGTAAGTTTGATGCATGGTCTCACTGTTTGGTGAACATTTGACACGGAGATGACATCTTTTATCTCAAAGATCTCAGTTGTCTTTTGGCACTTGTGCTTTGCCAAGGATTGCCAAAGAACGCTAGCCCAGCAATCTCTCTCTGTCAGCCCTTTTGAAGGATTTCTCACAATCTAATATCTGATGAAGGAAGGCTTTAATCGGTACATTTCTTCCAGCTCAATTTTAAAGATCCTGCGTGGTGGTAAAACATTCGGAACAAGGTAAAGATATCAAGAAGAGTTCACACCTAAAGCCACTCCTTCCATTGGCTCAAAACAGAAACCTTCTTAAAAATGACTACCTAAACATCTAGGCTGGAATTCTCTGGCCGTTCACACTGGAGGGATTCTTAGCTCCCACCAACAGCAAACAACTCCAGTTGGTGGGGAACACACGGCTGGGAGGCTGGAGAATCTCGCTCCTTGTCAAAATCAAACTGTCAGTGACTGTATGATTGCTATCAGGTTCTGCAATAAGCATTAGATTTGTCAGTCATTGATTCAAATGGATGCAAAAGAACCAAGTCCTGTGGTACAGTGGGTAGCGTCCCTGCCTCTGAGCCAGAAGTTCCAGGTTTGAGTCCCATCCCAAGACTCGATGGTCAAGGAAGGTGCATTCGTAACACGGCCAAACTGGGTTGGGCGTCAACCTGCAAAATCCTTCCAAACACGCCAATGGTTGTCGGTAAGAGCTGGAGAGACTTCTGGTCAGCCACACTTGATATGGAGTGGTGACCCTCAAACTACAAGCCGCTGGTGACAGACAGGCAACCTGTTCCAGGAGTTACTAGCTATGGAAACAGACAAAACCATAGATCCCTACTGTGCAGAAAGAGGCCCTTCGGCCCATCGAGTCTGCACCGAACACAATCCCACCCATATATTATATATTATACCCACTCCTTCCATTGGCTCAAAGCAGAAACCTTCTCAAAAATGACTACCTAAACATCTAGGCTGGAATTCATATATTATACCCACTAATCCCTCTAACCTACACATCCCTGGACACTGAGGGGCAATTTCTTAGCATGGCCAATCAACCTAACCTGCACATCTTTGGACTGTGGGAGGAAACCGGAGCACCCGGAGGAAACCCACGCAGACACGAGGAGAATGTACACATAGACAGTGACCCGAGCCGGGAATTGAACCCAGGACCCTGGAGCTGTGAAGCAGCAGTGCTAACCATTGTGCTACCGTGTCACTTATCAGCCTTAGGTGCGGGAAGAGAAGGAAGAAGGTACAAAGGAACATGCGAGGTTTGGTGAAGAGAAGTGGAGTTCCCCTGGCATCCTGGGGAACTCTCACTCACTAATACACTATCTAGCCATCATCGTGTTGATGCTTATGGGACTTTCCTGCGTGCAAATTGGTTGCCACATTTTCAACATTACAACACTGACAAGAGTAATTCAATAAGCGTGACAGCTTTGGGGTTGTGAAAGGCACCATGTAAATGCAAACCTTTATTTCTTTAAAAACAGTGGCCTTGATAGTCAGGTTGAAGTCCACCAGGTTTACTTGGTAGCACAAGCTTTTGGAGCGTTGCCCCTTCATCGGGTGAGTGTCCATATATACCCTGTTTGTGAACCCAATCCTCCACTCACCTGATGAAGGAGCAGTGATCCAAAAGCTTGTGAGACCAAACAAACCTGTTGGACTTTAACCTGGTGTTGTGAGACCCTAGTCCAACGCCAACGGCTCCACATCATTGCTATTCAGGCGCTAGGTATTCTGTGAATATATGCTGCTCCCACCTTATTTTAACATTCGGATTTTGTCTCCATTAATACCACAGGTATTTTCTTGCACAACTTCAAGATATTCCCAAATGTCCGGAGATGCTTCAGACGTAACCTTTGCAAAATCTTTACATCGATGTGTGAATTAGATAGTCAGTTATCTGGTCACCTGGGTGAGAATTTCACAGGAGTAAATGTTGATAAATGTGTTACTAAGATGCAGGTTGCCACGGGACAGTCATGAGGCTGAAAAATCCCTTTCACACTGGGCGGCATTTTCAGGCCTCTCCACTGCATGTTTCTCACAGCTCCCTAGAATCCTCAGTCCCACCTCTCTCAGCGGGATTTCTCCTTGTAACCGGGAGGTCTGCTGCGGGTGACGTGCTGTCGGCAGGACCAGAATATCCCACCGCTGTAAAGTTCCAGCCTCTATTTCTGTCTCCCACGCGGGTAAGGTTGACAAAACCACGTCTATTTTCCAGCCCAGAGAAAGTGAGGCTGGAACCTGCTTTTGAAGCTTGCAGTGTGTGCGTGCTGCTTCCATGATTAAGTTAGAGCAGGAATTCTAGGATTTTTAGCCAGAAATGATGAAGGAATGGCGATAGGGTCAGCTTGGTTTGTGACGGGGAGGTGATGGTGTTCCCGCGGCATTGTTCTTCCCTTTGGTTGCAATCAGAGGGCTGGTCAGTGTAACCTTGGTGAGGTTTTGCAGTGTAGTTAGCACGTTGTGTAACCACAGTGTACATAGAACATAGAACATAGAAGATTACAGCACAGAACAGGCCCTTCGGCCCACGATGTTGCGCCGACCAGTTACAAAACAATGACCCACTAACCTAAACCAATCCCTTTTCGTCCATAAACCTATCCACGGATCTCTTAAACGCCCCCAAACTAGGCGCATTTACAACTGCAGCAGGCAGGGCATTCCAATCCCTCACCACCCTCTGGGTAAAGAACCTACCCCTGACATCCGTCCTATAACTACCCCCCCTTAATTTAAAGCCATGCCCCCTCGTGCTAGCTTTCTCCATCCGAGGAAAAAGGCTATCACTATCCACCCTATCTAAACCTCTAATCATCTTATATGTTTCAATAAGATTCCCTCTTAGCCGCCTTCTTTCTAATGAAAACAACCCCAAATCCCTCAGTCTCTCCTCATAGGACTTCCCCTCCATACCAGGCAACATCCTGGTAAACCTCCTCTGCACCCTCTCCAAAGCCTCTACATCCTTCCTGTAATGCGGGGACCAGAACTGCACACAATACTCCAAGTGCGGCCGCACCAGAGTTGTGTACAGTTGCAACATAACGCTGCGACTCCTAAATTCAATCCCCCTACCAATAAACGCCAAGACACCGTACGCCTTCTTAGGAGCTGAATATTGAGTCTAAGGGTGACAGTCGAACAGCCAACTCTGTCCTGGATGGTGTCAAAGTTACAGAGCGGTGGTGGGCAGGTTGCAGCCCGGGGGCCACACACAACTGTCTGGGTTCTGAGTGTGGCCCAGAAGACATTTTATTGACCATTGCCTGTCCACAGGGCTGCCTCATTCCACTGATTTCCATCCGAGTAGTTTTATTTTCATGACTGAAGTGATTCACACATAGAGCAAAGGCAAGTGAAGTGAGGTGCTGACAACATTGACTGCACCAAATGTGTAAAAATTTCTTTTGGTTTTAAGCAAAATTGATGATAATTCTGTTAATAAGACCATCAGACATAGGAACATCAATTCCGTATAAATGATTAAGCATTTTTGAGCTCGTTATGAAATATTTGGCGCATTGTAAAATCTATTTAATCTTCTTTGTGGTGTCGCAGTTATTGAACAAGCTTAATTTCGATCGTGCGGCCAACTGAGATGAAGGACGGTCACTCAGGCGTCTCACTCACTGGTCTAGAATGCCCATCACTGCTGAGGAGGGCTGTTGCGACTGTACCATTCCCAGCAAGTGGTGAATATTCGCACGCCAGGTTTGAGTCCTGCAGCTGGCGTGGTCAAGAGGTGACACGTGTAAAATGATCAATTTTGCTTTGAAATTCCTCCATGGCCTCCCACGTTCCAACCTCCTACTCTCCGACCTCTCTGCGCTCGTCCAATTTTGGCCTCTTGCGCGTGCCTCATTTCCTCTGCTCCACTTTTGGTGGCTGTGCCTTCAGCTGCCTCGCTCCTCAGCTCTGGAATTCCCTCCCTAAACGTCTCAGCTTCTCCCGCATCCTTTGGGTGACAATGATGATGCTGTGAATGGAGAGATGACTGAGCTTTCATGGAGGGGGCTATTGCCTGGCAGCTATGTGCTAGTCTCCTGTCAGCCTAGCTTGAATGCTGCCCATGCCTTGCAAGCTGCCAAGGGTCACTTCAATATTACAGGAACTGTGACTGAACATTGCAGAGTTGTTCACTTGCCAAAGGGAAGGCAATGGAGTGGGGACCAACTCCAAGGGAAATCTCTGGTTCATCACAGTCGGGCGGTGTGATAGAGACAGTCAGATGACTTATCTTCCCAACAAGAAACAGGGGACTGGATGGGCTGCTCATTTTACTCTCTATTTACCCCACTTCATTCTCCATTTACCCCACTTTACTCTCTATTTACCCCACTTCATTCTCCATTTACCCCACTTTACTCTCTATTTACCCCACTTCATTCTCCATTTACCCCACTTTACTCTCTATTTACCCCACTTCATTCTCCATTTACCCCACTTTACTCTCTATTTACCCCACTTCATTCTCCATTTACCCCACTTTACTCTCTATTTACCCCACTTCATTCTCCATTTACCCCACTTTACTCTCTATTTACCCCACTTCATTCTCCATTTACCCCATTTCATTCTCTACTTACTCCACATTACTCTCCATTTACCCCACTTTATTTCTCCAATGGTTGGGAAACACTATCATTCCTGGCTTTATGATTAAGAAAGTTACCGACGAAGCAAAGCCAGATGGTTGCAATCCCACGAGGGACATAAGAACATAAGAAATAGGAGCAGGAGTAGGCCATCTAGCCCCTCGAGCCTGCCCCACCATTCAATAAGATCATGGCTGATCTGTTGTGGCTCAGTTCCACATTCCCGCCCTCTCCCCATAACCCTTAATCCCCTCTCTTATCAAAAACCCATCAACCCGCGTCTTAAATATATTCAACAAGGCAGCCTCCACCACTTCAACGGGCAGAGAATTCCAGAGATTCACCACCC
This sequence comes from Carcharhinus amblyrhynchos, assembly GCF_965287045.1. Taxonomy (NCBI): domain Eukaryota; kingdom Metazoa; phylum Chordata; class Chondrichthyes; order Carcharhiniformes; family Carcharhinidae; genus Carcharhinus; species Carcharhinus amblyrhynchos. Next base: position 4,670,960 of record NC_137340.1, on the reverse strand, counting down.
TTTGAGTGAAGAAGTTCCTCCTCAACTCCGTTCTAAACCGCCCCCCCTTTATCTTGAGGCTGTGCCCCGTAGTCCTACTGTCCTTTCTGAGCGGGAAGAGTCTCTCCACCTCTATCCTATCCATCCCATTCATCATCTTATACGTCTCAATGAGATCTCCCCTCATTCTTCTAAACTCTAACGAGTACAAGCCTAGTTTATTCAGCCTCTCCTCATAGTTCAACCCCCTCAACTCCGGTATCAGCCTAGTAAACCTCCTCTGCACACTCCTGGGGCTGTAATGATTGATCCCCAACTGCTTGCTACAACCTCTCTTTTGAGTCAGGTTTGACTCCAGTCACTGGATGTTTCCAGTTTGACCCCCATTGACCTAAATTTTCCCATAGAACCATAGAAAATTACAGCTCAGAAACAGGCCTTTTGGCCCCTGTGCCGAACCATTTTTTGCCCAGTCCCACTGACCTGCACTTGAACCATATCCCTCCACACCCCTCTCATCCGTGAACCCGTCCAAGTTTTTCTTACGTGTTAAAAGTGACCCCGCATGTATTCGGCAGCTCATTCCACACTCCCACCACTCTCTGTGTGAAGAAGCCCCCCCCCCAACACTCCTTTGTACCTATTAGGTTGACCAATGCCTTGGCATACGGGCAACGATTCTCACTCCTCGTCTTTGAGGGAAGGAATTCTCTTCACAGCTTTCACAGAAAGTTCTGATTGGGAAGATGTTACACAGAAATATCCCATTGAGACAGAATCGCATGTAAAGGGAGATTTCACTGTTAATGGGTGTGGTGACTATGTAAGTAGTATATTATCTCACTGGAGGAGTCTTCAAGTTTCAGATGTTGTGAATTGTGGTATTTGCCTGTATTTCTTACAAGTCTGGCTCTTCAGGCTCCTTATGTATGTTGGAGTTTAATGCGGAAAAGTGTGAGGTAATTCACTCTGGCAGGAATAACAGATGTGTAGAGTATAGGGCTAACGGTAGGACTCTGAATGGTGTTGACGAACAGAGGGATCTAGGTGTACATGCGCATAGATCCCTGAAAGTTGGAAATCAAGTCGATAAGGTTGTTAGGAAGGCATATGGTGTCTTGGCGTTTATTGGTAGAGGGATTGAATTTAGGAGCCGCAGCGTCATGTTGCAACTGTACAAAACTCTGGTGTGGCCGCACTTGGAGTATTGTGTGCAGTTCTGGTCCCCACATTATAGGAAGGATGTGGAGGCATTGGAGAGGGTGCAGAGGAGGTTTACCAGGATGTTGCCTGGTATGGAGGGAAGGTCCTATGAGGAGAGACTGAGGGATTTGAGGTTGTTTTCATTAGAAAGAAGGCGGCTAAGAGGGGACCTTATTGAAACATACAAGATGATTAGAGGTTTAGATAGGGTGGACAGTGATAGCCTTTTTCCTCAGATGGAGAAAGCTAGCACGAGGGGACATAGCTTTAAATTAAGGGGTGGTAGTTATAGGACGGATGTCAGGGGTAGGTTCTTTACCCAGAGGGTGGTGAGGGATTGGAATGCCCTGCCTGCTGCAGTTGTAGATGCGCCTAGTTTGGGGGCGTTTAAGAGATCCGTGGATAGGTTTATGGATGGAATGGGATTGGTTTAGGTTAGAGGGTCATTGCTTTTTTCTTAATTGGTCGGCGCAACATCGTGGACCAAAGGGCCTGTTCTGCGCTGTAATGTTCTATGTTCTATGTTTAGTGTCCTACTCAAGACATAGAACTTAGAATCCCCACAGTCCAGAAAGACGCCATTCAGCCCATCGATTCTACACCGACCAGAATCCCACCCAGGCCCTACTCCCATATCCCTACGTAGTTACCCACTAACCTATACATCTCAGGACACAATTTCAGCATGGCCAATCAACCTAACCCGCACATCTTTGGGCTGTGGGAGGAAACCCACGCAGACACGAGGAGAATGTGCAGTCTCCAAACAGACAGTGACCCGAGCCGGGAATCGAACCCAGGACCCCGGAGCTGTGAAGCAGCAGTGCTAACCCACTGTGCTAGCGTGCCGCCCAGCCTGGCGATAATAACAGGATCAGTGAGTGGATCCCACAGAACGCCAGCCCGCAAAATGTGAAAGACATCTACGACCAGTTCTCTGATTTTTAGATGGTTTTCACTGTTGTGGGAGTTAATAACTATCAGTGAAATGCCACAGGAGAGATTTACAAATAGGCACAATACTATCATTCAACAAATTCAAATTTATTGATTAGACTTCTCAGGATTAAAGCGATTAAATTCAAACATCAATTGGTCGCATTTCCAATAGACTATCTTGAACAAAATATTTTTTACGATAGGCTATAATTGAAAGCCGTATTCAATAAGCGCAGTGATATTCCACATTGTTCAAGGGGATAATAAATGGATAATAAGGGCTAGTTATTTTGGGTTTCATATTCTCTCCACGTGATCAACTCCCCACTCCCTTAATCATAGAACCTAAGGAAAGGCACAGAAGGAGGCCATTTGGCCCATCTTGCCCATGCCAGCTCAAGGACCTCTTTCTAATGCCATCTTCCTCTCGCCATCCCAATGATCTGCCTACCAGCCCCAATGCTCGATGTCCTTGGGTACTTGCCCCTTTCCCTTTGAAAATTTATCATCGGCCCTGGCTAGGACGGACAGCAGCACAGTGGTTAGCACTGCTGCCTCAGAGCGCCAGGTTCGATTCCCGGCTTGGGTCTGTGTGGAGTTTGCACATTCTCCCCGTGTCTGCATGGGTTTCCCCCCCCGCAGTTCGAAAGACGTGCTGGTTGGGTGCATTGGCCGTGCTAGATTCTCCCTCACGTATACCCAAGCAGGAGCCAGAGTGTGGCGACGAGGGGATTTTCACGGTAGCTTCATTGCAGCGTCAATGTAAGCCTAATTGTGACACTAATAATTAAATTTTAAACTTCTCAAAATAAAACACTCCTGATTCCTCTGTCCTTATAAACAATTAGCCCATCTCTAACTATCCTTTCCTCTTGGCAGTCAGACTCGGATCGCAATCGCAATAGCGCAAAAGAGGAATCTGGCCCATCAAATCTGAACTAACACTCAAGAAATGCTTGACCTCCTGTCTAATCCCATTCACCAGCACTCGGCCCATGGCTCTGAATGTTAGGATGTGCTCATCTAGGTACTTTTTGAAGAACGTGAGACAACCCACCATCACCACCCTCCCAGGCAGCGCATTCCACACCACCACCCTCTCAGTAGGAAAGCTTTTTGTTACATCCTCCCTGAACCTCCAGCCCCTCACCTTGAATCTATGCCCCCTCGTGACTGACCCTTCAACTAAGGGCAACAGCTGCTCCTTATCCAGCCTTGCCCCGTGCCCCTCATAATCCTGAGTACCTCGATCAGGTCACCCCTCTGCTCCAACAACTCAAGCCTATCCAACCTCTCTTCACATCTGAAATGTTCCATCCCAGGCAGCATCCTGGTGAAGGCTAAATACTGCGGATGCTGGAGTCTGAAACGGAAACAGAAAATGCTGGAAAATCTCGGCTGGTCTGGCAGTATTTGTGGAGTGAGAATAGAGCCAACCTTCTGAGTCTGGATCACCCGTTGTGTGAGTTAGGAGTCAGGTCATAAGAACATAAAGAACATAAGAAATAGGAGCAGGAGTAGGCCATCTAGCCCTTCGAGCCTGCCCGCCATTCAATAAGATCATGGCTGATCTGTCGTAGCTCAGTTCCACATTCCCGCCCTCTCCCCATAACCCTTAATCCCCTCGCTTATCAGAAACCCATCAACCCGCGTCTTAAAAATATTTAGCGAGGCAGCCTCCACCACTTCAACGGGCAGAGAATTCCAGAGATTCACCACCCTTTGAGTGAAGAAGTTCACCCTGGCTCAAAATGTTGGGTCTATTCTTGAGGGAGGGGGCTGGTTTGATAATATAACTCAAAATCGTGAGGGACTTTGGGGGCAGACCAGGCGGAGAGAAACTGTTCCCATTGGTGGAAGGCTCAAGATTCAGAGGACGCCAAGTAAAGGCCATTGGCAGGAGAAGCGATGACAACACGAGGGAAAGCTGGAAAGAGGGGAGGTTTTCTTCCGCAGTGAATTGTTTACGATCTGGAAAGTGATGCCTGAGAGTATTTACTCAGAGGGTAGTAAGGGCGTGGAATGCCCTGCCTGCAGCAGTTGTGGACTGGCCAACTTTAAGGGCGTTCAAATGGTCAGTGGATAGGCATATGGATAACATTGGAATAGTTTAGGTTAGAGGGTCATTAGATTGGTTCCACTGGTCGGCGCAACATCGAGGGCCGAAGGGCCTGTACTGCGCTGTAATGTTCTATGTTCTAGTATCGTGGACATAAGAACATAAGAACATAAGAAATAGGAGCAGGAGTTGGCCATCTAGCCCTTTGAGCCTGCCCCGCCATTCAATAAGATCATGGCTGATCTGAAGTGGATCAGTTCCACTGTCCCGCTTTCTCCCCATAACCCTTAATTCCCTTGTCTATCAGAAACCTATCTACCCGTGACTTAAATATATTTAGCGAGGTAGCCTCCACCACTTCAATGGGCAGAGAATTCCAGAGATTCACCACCCTTTGAGTGAAGAAGTTTCTCCTCAACTCCGTTCTAAACCCCCCCCCCCTTATTTTGAGGCTGTGCCCTCGAGTCCTGCTATCCTTTCTAAGCGGGAAGAATCTCTCTACCTCTACCCTATCCATCCCCTTCATTATCTTGTAAGTCTCTATAAGATCCCCCTTCAGCCTTCTAAACTCAAACGAGTACAGACCTACTCTATTCAATCTCTCCTCATAGTCCAATCCCCTCATCTCCGGTATCAGCCTAGTGAACCTCCTCTGCACTCCCTCCAAGGCCAAAATATCCTTCCGCAAGTGCGGTGACCAAAACTGCACACACTACTCCAGCTGTGTCCTCACCAGTGCCCTGTACAGTTGCAGCAAGACCTCCCTGCTTTTATATTCTATCCCCCTCGCTATAAAGGCCAGCATCCCATTCGCCTTCCTGATCACCTGTGGAGGCAGACTCAATCCTGGCTCTCAAAAGGGATTTGAATAATTATCCGAAGAGAACCAAATTTGCAGGGCCATGGGGAGAAGGCGGGAGGAGCAGGAATAGCTGAACAGCTCCAATGGTGGCCTGACAGGTATACACACCTGGTCAAATGGCCTCCTTAGTGCTGTGACCAACCTATGATTGTCGAATAAACCTTCACACAAGTCCTTTAGTGGGAAGTGGCACAGAGAAATTGGACACAGCACTCAAGCTAGAACGTAACCTGTATTTACTCAAGATTTGTTAAAATTCCTTAGTTTTTGTACTCTATTTATAAAGCTACCATTCCTATCTGCCTTCTTAAACACTTCTAATGCACCCTGAAATTAAGCTGTCAAACGTGGGCCTGTGAACACTTCAAGTCTTCATCTCTCCCCTTCTTTTAGAGCAGACTTTCTTTCAAAATTAATTAATGTAACAGATAATTTTCGATGAGTTGTGAATCATTTTCCTGCTCCATAGGGGGGTTTTCTCCATACTGGGTCTGAGATTCACAGGCCGGGTATGGCTAAAAGACAAACGGGTCAAAAATAAATAAATCCACTTCTCTTAATCATTTTGTTTTTCTATTATTGTCACAAGTCGGCTTACATTAACACTGCAACGAAGTTGCCACACTCCGCTGCCTCTTCGGGTGCACAGAGGGAGAATTTAGCGTGACCGGCACATCGTTTGGACTGTGGGAGGAAATTGGAGCACCCGGAGGAAACCCACGCAGACATGGGGGGAATGTACAGACTCTGTACAGGCAATGGTCCAAACCGGGAATCGAACCCAGTCCCCAGCGCTGTGTGGCAGTGCTAACCAGTGTGTCACCATGCTCAAGTGCATTAAAATGAAAGATTTACTTGTTTGGCATTGGCACAGTATGGTTCACCAGAATTTCCAAGTAATAGAAAGGCTTTTCCTGGTGATTTATAATCCAGTTAGCCAGGCAGCCAGCTGTGGGCACAGCCTCAGAGTAGCAAAGTATGTGATATTTATGGATCTCTGTCAGTGGCACATTCTTGTCAGTCTCTCTCAGCAACGCCCAGCCTGGACTTTGTTATGATGTTCACACTTGTATTGATCGGAGACAGTGAGACAGATAACATTAAAATCAGATCCAGGAAATCACAGAAGAATCTCTTCGTAGACAGGCAATGGCATCACTGTATTGTCACTGCACTAATAATCCAGAGACCCAGGGCAAAATCTGAGGTATCTCAGGACGGATGCGCTGGCCTTGGAAAGGGTCCAGAGGAGGTTCACGAGAACGATCCCTGGGATGAAGAGCTTGTCGGATGAGGAATGGTTGAGTACTCTGGGTCTATACTCATTGGAAGGATGAGGGGGGGATCTTATTGAAACTTACAGGATACTGGATAGAGTGGACATGGAGAGGATGTTTCCACCAGTAGGAAAAACTAGAACCAGAGGGCACAGCTTCAGGCTAAAGGGACGATCCTTTAAAACAGAGATGAAGAGGAAATCCTTCATCCAGAGAGTGGGGAATCTGTGGAACTCTTTGCCGCAGAAGGCTGTGGAGGCCAGGTCATTGAGTGTCTTTAAGACAGAGATAGATAGGTTCTTGATTAATAAGGGGATCAGGGGTTATGGGGAAAAGGCAGGAGAATGGGGATGAGCAGACTCAATGGGCTGAGTGGCCTAATTCTGCTCCTGTGTTTATGGTCCTATGGTCCTTGGTTCAAAGCCCACCACAGTAGATGGTGAAATTTCAATTGAATTAAATTCTTGAATTAAAAGTGGTTATGAAACCATTGTCGATTGTCATAAAAACTCATCTGGTTCATTAATGTCCTTTGGGGAAGGGAATCTGCTGACTGGCACAGTGGCACACTGGTTAGCACTGTTGCCTCACAGTGCCAGGATCTGGGTTTGATTCCTGGCTTGAGTCACTGTCTGTGTGGTGTTCGCACATTCTCCTCATGTGTGAGTGAGTTTCCTCCGACTGCTCCGATTTCCTCCCACAGTCCAAAGATGTGCTAGTTAGGTGCATTGGCTATGCTAAATTCTCCCTTAGTGTACCCGAACAGGTGCCAGAGTGTGGCGGCTAGGGGATTTTCACAGTAACTTCATTGCAATGTTAATGTAAGCCTACTTGTGACACTAACAAATAAGCTTAAACTTACTCTTGTAAGTTTGACTCTTAAATCAGCCTCGCAGGTGGAGGATGTGGTCAAGAAGGCGTATGGAGTACTAGCCTTCATTAATCGAGGGATTGAGTTTAGGAGTCGGGAGGTAATGCTGCAACTTTATAAGGTCAGACCCCACTTGGAGTACTGTGCGCAGTTCTGGTCGCCTCACTACAAGAAGGATGTGGAAGCTTTTGAGAGGGTGCAGAGGAGATTTACAAGGATGTTGCCTGGATTGGGTGGCATGCCTTATGAGGATAGGTTGAGGGAGCTCGGTCTCTTCTCCCTGGAGAGACGAAGATTGAGAGGCGACCTGATAGATGTTCATAAAACGTTGAGAGGCATAGATTCTCGGAGGCTATTTCCCAGGGCTGAAATGGTCGCTACGAGAGGACACAGGTTTAAGGTGCTGGGGAGCAGGTACAGAGGAGATGTCGGGGTAAGTTTTTCACTCAGAGGGTGGTGAGTGAGTGGAATCGGCTGCCGTCGGTGGTGGTGGAGGCGAACTCGCTGGGGTCTTTTAAGAGACTTCTGGATGAGTACATGGGATTTAATGGGATTGAGAGTTATAGATAGGCCTGGGACGTAGGGATATGATCGGCGCAACTTGTGGGCTGAAGGGTCTGTTTGTGCTGTCGTGTTCTATGTACTCAGTCTGACCTACACGTGACTCTAGTCCCACAACAATACAGTTGTCTCTGAAATGCTGTGAAATGAAGGGCAGGTAGGGATGGACAATAGACACTGGCACAGCCAGCGATGCCCATATCCTGTGAATGAATATAAACAATCTTCCTGAAAGCAGCGATGTTTTTCTATGCCATAGCAGCGGCTCCACTCCTAACACAAAGGACTGAAATGGAAGTCCTAGATATGGTTTGGTTGGGGGGTTGGATCAGATCAGGTCAGAGGTTAAATTTCAAAACTCTGCAACAGGATCTTAGTCCATCTTGAATACACCTACCTCTGGTTTAACATTGACGGATTGAGGGAGAGGGGAACCAATTCGATAATGAAGGGGATGGATAGGGTAGAGGTAGAGAGATACTTCCCGCTTCGAAGGGATAGCAGGACTAGAGGGCACAGCCTCAAAATAAGGGGGGTGCAGTTTAGATCGGAGTTGAGGAGGAACTTCTTCACTCAAAGGGTGGTGAATCTCTGGAATTCTCTGCCCGTTGAAGTGGTGGAGGCTACCTCACTGAATATATTTAAGTCACGGGTAGATAGGTTTCTGATAGACAGGGGAATTAAGGGTTATGGGGAGAAAGCGGGAAAGTGGAACTGATCCACTTCAGATCAGCCATGATCTTATTGAATGGCGGGGCAGGCTCGAGGGGCTAGATGGCCTACTCCTGCTCCTATTTCTTATGTTCTAATCTGCCCACAAAATGGTGAGCTAGACATTTAACTTTTAGAAGGAGGCCACACAACTTCTTCCAACTGGGCGGCACAGTGGTTAGCAGGGGCCTGAGTTCGATTCCCAGCTCGTGTAGAGTTTGCACATTCTCCCCGTGACTGCGTGGGTTTCCTCCGGGTGCTCCGGTTTCCTGCCACAGTCTGAAAGATGTGCGGGTTAGGTTGATTGGCCATGATAAATTGCCCCTTAGAGTTAGGGGGAATGAGCAAGGTAAATTCGTGGGGTTACGTAGATACGGGTGGTTAGTGTGGACTGGATGGGCCAAATGGCCTCCTTCTGCACCACAGGGATTCTATGATTCTGACAGTCAATTTATTTTAACTTGTCTTGATCATGTTTCCCAGACTGAAAGGTGGTGTGATGATCCGACACAATGTTCTTCCATACAATTTCCAAGTAATTGAAAATGTATTCTTAGTGATTTGCAATCCAGTCAGCAATCAACTGCAGACACTACCTTAGAGTAGAAAAGCCTTCTTATAGCACAGCTTGTGGGCCAAGTGGAGGAGCTCCAGGTCCAAAATGATATCCAGTTATCTCTCTCTGAGTTACAGAGAGAGATTGAATAGGTTAGGACTTTATTCCCTGGAGCTTAGAAGAATGAGGGGAGATTTGATAGAGGTGAATAAGATTTTGATGGGTATAGATAGAGTGAATGCGAGGACTTTATTTCCTGAAGCGTAGGAGAATGAGGGGAGATTTGATAGAGGTGTATAAGATTTTGATGGGTATAGATAGAGTGAATGCGAGGACTTTATTTCCTGAAGCGTAGGAGAATGAGGGGAGATTTGATAGAGGTGTATAAGATTTTGATGGGTATAGATAGAGTGAATGCGAGGACTTTATTTCCTGGAGCGTAGGAGAATGAGGGGAGATTTGATAGAGGTGAATAAGGTTTTGATGGGTATAGATAGAGTGAATGCGAGGACTTTATTCCCTGAAGCGTAGGAGAATGAGGGGAGATTTGATAGAGGTGTATAAGATTTTGATGGGTATAGATAGAATGAACGCAAGCAGGCTTTTTCCACTGAGGCTAGGGGAGAAAAAAAACCAGAGGGCATGGGTTAAGGGTGAAAGTTTAAAGGGAATATTGGGGGGGGGCTTCTTCACACAGAGAGTGGTGGGAGTGTGGAATGAGCTGCCGGATAAATGCAGGCTCACTTTTAACATTTAAGAAAAACTTGGACGGGTTCATGGATGAGAGGGGTGTGGAGGGATATGGTCCAGGTGCAGGTCAGTGGGACTAGGCAAAAAATGGTTCGGCACAGGGGCCAAAAGGCCTGTTTCTGAACTGTAATTTTCTATGGTTCTATGGTTTCAGTAAACTTAACACTCTATGGTCTGTCTGCTGCCCCCATATCATCAGATTGTCTTGACCACAAGAGGACCCCTCTGCCTCGACCATCATCAGATGCCCTATCAATCACCGCCATCATCGGCTCTCTCCGACTATGATCTGCTCCATAGTTAACATCTGCACCTGCGCCTCCACACCCACCCATCCCACCATATCCCCACCCACACCCAGCCACCATTTACAATGGGACCCTCTCAGAGTCACAACTTCTCTCCATCTTTCCCACTCTCTCAGACAGATCCAGCTGCCCCCCTGGCTGGCATTGCTGTGCCCTTACGCAGCAGGGTTAGCCTCAGACAGGCCTCCAGTCTTTCAATCAGGGCTGGGGGAGGGAAATCTACAGGAAAAATATCAAGTAACCCCTCAACAAATAACTGCAGGAGACTTGGGAAACCAGTACTTTTTGGGTTTCCCAACCTTGCCACGTGGTTCTTGCTTGAATGTGTCCCCACATTGAATTCCTGGGCAAGGTAAATGATTGGGAGTGGAAGAGCAAAGAAAAGAATGGGATGTAAGAGGGGCGATTCCCACAGAAGGGAAAGCTGGGAGAGAGTGGACGAAGGGCCATCTGACTCAAACCATTGGCTCTGTTCTCTCTCTCCATCGGTGCTGTCAGATCTGCTGAGTTTCTCTGGCATTTTATGTTTTTGTAACTGCACTTAGTGCTGAGCTCAGAGTCACGATTTTGGTTGGCTTTAACCATGGAATCGGCATCAATGTTCTTGAAACATGGATAAGGCCTGTAATACTGTCATGATCTGAAGTTCTTTAAATTCCCTGCCCTTTAAATTAAAAAAAACACAGGCTGCCTATGCCTGGGCAATACAAATCCCCCCTGCTGGACTGCTTTGAATGACAGAACATCTAGTGCAGATTACAAGGTCGGAGGTGTTGTGGATAGTCTGGAGGGATGTCAGAAGTTGCAGTGTGACATAGATAGGATGCAAGACTGGGCGGAGAAGTGGCAGAAGGACTTCAACCTGGATAAATGTGTGGTGGCACAGTTTGGCAGGTCAAATGGGATGAAGGAATATAATATTAAGGGTAAGACTTTGGCAGTGTGGGAGATCAGAAGGATCTTGGGGTTCAGAGGACTCTCAAACCAGCCTCGCAGGTGGAGGATGTGGTTAAGAAGATGTATGGTGTACTAGTCTTCATCAATCGAGGGATTGAGTTTAGGAGTCGGGAGATAATGCTGCACCTGTGTAAGACCCTGGTCAGACCCCACTTGGAGTACTGTGCTCAGTTCTGGGTGCCTCATTACAGGAAGGATGTGGAAACTATTGAAAGGGTGCAGAGGAGATTTATAAGGAAGTTGCCTGGATTGGGTGGCATGGCTTATGAGGATAGGTTGGAGGAGCTAGGCCTTTTCTTCTTGGAGAGACGAAGGATGAGAGGTGACCTGATAGAGGTGTATAAGATATTGAGAGGTTTTGATCAAGTGGATTCTCGGAGGCTATTTCCCAGGGCTGAAATGGCTGCCTCAAGAGGACACAGGTTTAAGGTGCTGGGGAGCAGGTACAGAGGAGATGTCAGGGGTAAGTTTTTCATTCAGAGGGTGGGGGGTGAGTGGAATCGGCTGCCGTTGGTGGTGGTGGATATAAATTTGATAGGGTCTTTTAAGAGACTTCTGGATGTGTACATGGGACTTAATAGGATTGAGGGTTATAGGTAAGCCTAGTGGTGGAGATATGATCGGCGCAACTTGTGGGCCGAAGGGCCTGTTTGTGCTGTAGTTTTTCTATGATTCTATGTTCTATTAGCATCTGTTCAATTTAAGTGGAGCTCTTTGTTGACATTTCCCCAAGTGATGATATTTTGTCATCACAAATGCTTGGCTGAGTTTCTAAAGCTACAATTATATTAGCACGGTGTTCTGAGTTTAGCATACCTTCAAAAGTTTAAGGAATCTATTGAAGAGTTAGTTGTCTTGGATGTGGGATTTGAATAAAAGTTTGCTTGTTGTTATAAAAGATTTAAAGCTTGAGGAATGAGTTTCACAAAGAGGAGTGTTTTTCATTATCAAGTGTGTAAGAGAGCTGTTTTAGATTGTTAGTTTATTTTCAATTCCTATGATGATACAGGGTCAGTGGCAATGGAGGTGACATGTGGGTACAAGGGGCCATGGATGGGAGGCATGAGCTGGCATTGAGTTATAGGTCAGTATGAGAGGAGATATAAATTGGCATTGACCTGGCATGGAAGATATGAGGAACCATGGGGAAAAAGACACATGCTACCAAAGCTTTTCATCTTGCACTCATCAGGGCTGCTTGTAAGAAATTACCAACAGTAAAGGAAACAACAATTTATGCTGCGTAAGAAGAAAGTGCTGATTGGTTGGCAAGTGGAGTCAGATTAGAGGAGCTGTTGCCAGGGAGAATGCAACATGGAATAGTTAACTGCCCATTTCATTTCTCTCACAAGCCATATGGTCAGCTTTCATCACTGATCTCTAATGCCTTTGTTATGGTTTTGACTTTTACATCAGTGCTGGTCCACACATGCCTATTATTGGAGAGAAATTTCTGTAAGTGGAAACAGCCTAAGATATGAAATTATCTGGGCTGTGAATGTTACTATTGGGCAGTAGTACCTGTCGTACACTGTAGAATCTGTTGAGGAATTGTACGACAGCCCCTGTTAAAACAGAAGGTGGAAGAGAGCATAGAATAGCGCCGTTTGATTCAGGTGAAAATTGCTGATTGGATTTACTTGCCGGATAGTTTATCGGGGGACGATTATAAGGCAGAAAGCAGCCACTGCATAAGAGTGACCCAGACTCTGAAGTCCAACACCAAAGCCCCAGAAACAGAACCTTACAATTTCTATACTGGGCAATACCACACAACACACAAATGTACAAGTTCTTTTTTTCAAATTATTCTTTTTATATGTATCCCAACTTCCCCTTAAGAAGGTGGTGGGCTACCTTCTTGAACAAGTTGCCCTTTGATACTCTCACAGTGCAATTAGGGAGAGAATTTCAGGTTTTTGACCCAGTGATGGACTGGTGCTATAATTCCAGTAAGAAGTCTCACAACACCAGGTTAGAGTCCAACCAGTTTATTTGGAACCTTCCACACATCTGACGAAGGGACACTGTTTCCGAAAGCTTGTAAGATTACTATCAAATAAACTGGTTGGACTCTAACCTGGTGTCGTGAGACCTCTTACTGTGTTTACCCCAGTCCAACGCTGGCATCTCCATATCATGGCTATAGTTCCAAGTCAGGATGGTGACTTGACACCTCAGATTGATAATATTCTCATATTCCTGCTAGCCCTGTCCTTCCAGGTGGTGGGTCACAGGGTTGGAAGGTGCTGTTGAAGGCACCCCTCCGAGTTGCATCTTGTAAGTGGAATGGACTATTGTTAAAGTGCACCGGTGGTGGAGGGAGCGGATGTTGAAGGTGGTGGATGGGAAGTGGGTTACTTTGTCCTGAATGGTGTTGAGCTTCTTGAGTGTTGTTGGAGGCAATGCCATTCTTGCAGGCAAGTGGAGAGAATGCCATCACACTGCTGAACTGGGCCTTATAGATGGTGGAGAGGTTTTGGGGAGTTGAGAGGTGAGTTGATCTCTGACGAATTCCGAGGGCTGAATTTTCCCAAAAAACGACTAAGGCCGCGATTCTCCTGAATTGGGACTAACGCCAGCGGGAAACCTGGAGGCTGGCACTGCCAGCGTGCCGGGTGGCACTGCCCAGCCATGCCCCCGATTGACCAAGGGTTTCAATGGCCTCCGAGCTCTCCAGTGCGGGCCTGGTCTCCAGTTGGGGAGACCGTGCAGTGATTCTGGTCGGGTTACTGCTGTGCCCGAGGGTCGGAGAATCCCAGGAGTAGGAAGAATCCGACCTCAAATGGACTCAGCATACATAAGAGCTGGTCCAGATTGTGCCTGGGTGCAATGGCTGGGAGAGTTCCCATGGAGTTTTGAGCCAGCACTAAATGTGCTAAACATTTAGTTTATCCACCATTCTCCCATCCCTCCAACACAATCTGCACTCTGCTGGAAAATCGCAGCCCTACTCTCTGATCTACTCTCACATCCAAAGAATAACAACAGCACGGGAAACAGCCCGTGCCGCCATTTGAACATCTACCCATGACCTTTGTCTACGCCTATTGGGGAAGATCGAGGGAAGACTAATTTAGGGACGCTCGGTAAGTGATTACTGCTGCCTCACAGCCCTGACCGAGACATTGCTGAAGTATCCCCCGTCGATTTCAAATAGACCTGTAGCTATTCCGTCTTGCTGCACACTGTGTTTTCTTTTGTTAATTTGTTAGCATAAAACATAGTCGCTCTAAAGCCTGTAAAGAAATAATCATGTTAATATCTTAAGGTCGGAATAAATAATAGGATGATGGCCTTCTGATGTCTCGACCCCGTCTCCCGTACACCTCTGCCAAAGTGTGTAAGCAGGGGACGTTGCTGTAAGTACACTTTGAATAGTCACAACAATAGGATGAATGCACAGGAACAAACTCTGTGAAAGACCTCTTGGAGTTCTGATTATTTCCAAAAGTGTCCATTCTAACTTTGGTAGGAAGAGCTGGGAAAATCCTAGCAAAATGTCTTTGACTGCTTTGCTGCAATTTCCCCAAATATTAGAATCGTAGAATCCCGACAGTACAGAAAGAGGCCCTTCGGCCCATCGAGTCTGCACCGAACACAATCCCACCCAGGCCCTACCCCCATATGTTATACCCGCTAATCCCTCTAATCTACACATCCCTGGACACTAAGGGGCAATTTCATAGCATGGCCAATCAACCTAACCCGCACATCTTTGGACTGTGGGAGGAAACCGGAGGAAACCCACGCAGACACGAGGAGAATGTGCAAACTCCACACAGACAGTGACCCGAGCCGGGAAGCGAACCCAGGACCCTGGAGCTGTGATATTCCCAAGGAATATCTTGTGGAGTTTGCATGTTCTCCCTGTGTCCCGGTGCTCTGGTTTCCTCCCACAGTCCAAAGACGTGCTGGTTAGGCACATTGGTCACGTTAAATTCTCTCTCAGTGTACCCGAACAGGTGCCAGGGGTGTGGCGACTTGGGGAATTTCACAGTAACTTCATTGCGGTGCTAATGTAAACCCACTGGTGACACAAATAAGCAAACTTTAATAAACCAGGATGACGAAGACGAGGTCGATAGGAATTCAGCACTCAGTACTGATGAAAAGTAAAGAGACAAATAATTGATCTCTAGAGATATCAATGGAAAAAATGCAATTGTGACCAACAGCTCCTGCCTGGGATAATGGGGACAATGGCTGTGATTGGAAAGGCACTGTAAATAGTATCGCTCTTAATCAGAACTCCATGAGATCTTTCACAGAGTTCATTTCTGTACATTCATCCTAATGTCGTGACTGTTCAAAATGAAACTTCCACAATGTCTCCCGTTTAAACAGAGGGTGTATGGGGACACAGTAGACCATCAGCCATCTTCCTATTATTTATCCCTACCTTAAGATATTAACATAAATGTTGAATTCAGTGTTGAGATTGTAAGTGGCCAAATTGAAAGATGAGGTTCGATTCCTCAATCTACTTTTAGCTTCATTCAATCTGGTACCAGAGATATTTGAACAATGGCTGTGATGGGAAGGGGCCCATACCCCAAACCTTCAGCTCTTCTCAGAGAGTTATTTGATGTATTCCACTCAATCTTCTCACCTTTGCTATTTTGGACCATTTGAGTGTTGTTGGAGGCAATGACATGCTTGCAGGCAAGTGGAGAGAATGCCATCACACTGCTGAATTGGGCCTTATAGATGGTGGAGAGGTTTTGGGGAGTTGAGAGGTGAGTTGATCTCTGACGAATTCCGAGGGCGGAATTTTCCCAAAAAATGACTTGGGCCGCGATTCTCCTGAACTGGGGCTAACGCCAGCGGGGAACCTGGAGGCTGGCACTGCCAGCGTGCCAGGCGGCACTGCCCAGCCATGCCCCCGATTGACCAAGGGTTTCAATGGCCTCCGAGCTCTCCAGTGCGGGCCTGGTCTCCAGTTATGGAGACCGTGCAGTGATTCTGCCCGGGTTACTGCTGTGCCCGAGGGTCGGAGAATCCCAGGAGTGGGAAGAATCCGACCTCAAATGGACTCGGCATACATAAGAGCTGGTCCAGATTATGCCTGGGTGCAATGGCTGGGAGAGTTCCCATGGAGTTTTGAGCCAGCATTAAATGTGCTAAACACCTCATCCACCATTCTCCCATCCCTCCAACACAATCTGCTGCTACTTAAAGGATGCAAATACTGGGTGAAGCCATAGCCAGGACACGGAGCTCTCCTTCATTGAGTGACTCTATTGACTTGATCTATATTCAGAGTGTCCCCACTTTGCCCTTTCAACTCTGAATAAACCGAAAAGATCAATAAATTAAACAAAAATGAGGGGGAGGGGGGTTGGTTATGTCCCTGTTGGGGACACTGTACATAAAACAAATTGGCAAAAGGAAACTTAACTAAGTTATACAAAATGTCATCCCCTGGGGGTGTTTTTTTTTATTCATTCATGGGACATGGGTGTCACTGGCTGGCCAGCATTTATTGCCCGTCCCTAGTTGCCCCTGAGAAGGTGGTGGTGACCTACCTCCTTGAATCGCTGTAGTCTATGGGTTGACCCACAATGTTGTGAGGGAGAGAATTCCAGGATTTTGACCCAGCAACTGCGAAGGAACGACGATATATTTCCAAGATGTGGAGATGCCGGCGTTGGACTGGGGTAAACACAGTAAGAAGTCTCACAACACCAGGTTAAAGTCCAGCAGGTTTATTTGATAGTAAACCCACAAGCTTTCGGAATAGCGTTCCGAAACTTGTGGGTTTACTATCAAATAAACTTCTTGAACTTTAACCTGGTGTTGTGAGACTTCTTACTGAATATGTTTCCAAGTCAGAGTTGAGGAGGAACTTCTTCGCTCAAAGGGTGGTGAATCTCTGGAATTCTCTGCCCGTTGAAGTGGTGGAGGCTGCCTCGCTAAATATATTTAAGTCACGGGTAGATAGATTTCTGATAGACAGGGGAATTAAGGGTTATGGGGAGCAGGTGGGAAAGTGGAACTGATCCACTTCAGATCAGCCATGATCTTATTGAATGGTGGGGCAGGCTCGAAGGGCTAGATGGCCAACTCCTGCTCCTATTTCTTATGTTCTTATGGATGGTGAGTGGCTTGGAGAGGAATTTGCAGGTGGTGACGTTCCCATGTATCCCTGTCCTTGTCCTTCTAGATGGAAGTGCCTGTGGGTTTGAAAAGTGCTGCCGAAGGATTTTTGGTGAATTTCCACAGCAGGCAGCATCTTGTAGACAGTACACACAGTTGTTAATGAGTGCCGGTGCTGGAGGGACTGGATGCTTGTAGATGGGGTGCCATTCAAGGGGGCTGCTTTGTCCTGGGTGGTGTGGAGCTTCTTGAGTGTTGTTGGAGCTGCACCCATCCAGGCAAGTATTCCATCACACTCCTGACCTGTGCCTTGCAGATGGTGGACGGGCTTTGGGAAGTCAGGGAGTGGGTTACTTGCTGCCGTACTCCCAGCCGCTGAGCTGGTCTTGTAGCCACTGTGTTTATATGGCGAGTCCAGTGAAGTTTCTGGTCAATGGTAGCCCCGAGGATGTTAATAGTGGGGGGATTCAGTGTTGGTAACACCATTGAATGTCAAGGGGTGGTGGTTAGAGTGTCTCTTATTGGTGATGGTCATTGCCTGGCATTTGTGTGGCATGAATGTTACGTGCCATTTGTCAGCCTAAGTCTGGATATGGTCCAGATCTTGGATAATCTCAGAAGCTCTGGCAGTATCTGTAAGGAGAGAAAAGAGCTGATGTTTCGAGTCCAAATGACCCTTTGGATCTTTTCTCTCCTTACAGATGCTGACAGATCTGCTGAGATTTTCCAACGTTCTCTCTTTTCGCTTCAGATTCCAGCATCCGCAGTAATTTGCTTTTGTTGCTGTTATCCAGGTCTTGTTGTATTTGAACATGGCCTGCTTCATATCTGAGAGGGAAAATTGGAAATGTTTTGTCGTGTGCAATTCGTCTTTTGACAAATAAAGTATATTTTTGCGGGAGAAAAACGTTATTTGGGCCGACAATCAGTGACCCTTTGCCTGGTTTGTTAGGTTAACCCGAAAGATCCTATAACACCTTCTTAAAAGTATTTGTTCATGGGATGTTTGTGTTGCTGCAGGACCAGTATTTACAGCCCATCCCTCACTACCATTGAGAAGGTGGTGGTGAGTCATCTTGTTGAACCGGCTGCAGTTCATGTGGTACATACACAGTGTTGTCAGGGAGGGTATCCCAGGATTTTGACCAAGTAACAGCGAGGATTATTGAACGTAGAACACTACAGCACAAACAGGCCCTTCAGCCCACAAGTTGTGCCGATCATATCCATACCTACCAGGCCTATCTATAACCCTCAATCCCATTAAATCCCATGTACTCATCCAGAAGTCTCTTAAAAGACCCCAGCGAGTTCGCCTCTACCACCACCGACGGCAGCCGATTCCACTCACTCACCACCCTCTGAGTGAAAAACTTACCCCTGACATCTCCTCTGTACCTGCTCCCCTTAAACCTGTGTCCTCTCGTAGCGACCAATTCAGCCCAGGGAAATAGCCTCCGAGAACCCACCCTATCTATTCCTCTCAACATTTTATAAACCTCTATCAGGTCGCCTCTCAACCTTCGTCTCTCCAGGGAGAAGAGACCGAGCTCCCTCAACCTATCCTCATAAGGCATGCCTCCCAATCCAGGCAACATCCTTGTAAATCTCCTCTGCACCCTCTCAATAGCTTCCACATCCTTCCTGTAGTGAGGCGACCAGAACTGCGCACAGCGGGGTCCGACAAGGGTCTTATAAAGTTGCAGCATTACCTCCCGACTCCTAAACTCAATCCCTCGATTAATCGATTGTCTTCTTTGAATGCAAGACCGGGGTTTTGCCCTGGCTAACACCCCTCCCTCCACCCAGATAAACAGAAACGAATCATCTCATTGAACCCTGTGGGATCTTGCTATGTAAAAAAAAAAATGGCTGCTGTATTTGCCCTCAAAAACAAACGGGGCGGGGTAGCCCTTCAAAGTGATTGTGGGAAAGTTCTTCTGGGCCGTTCTGGCGTGTGAAAGCGGTGATAAAAGCGCAAACTCTTCCGTTCTGTAGCGCCTGGTCTGTGTCAGTGGATCCACAGTGATACGGCTGACACTGCGGCGCCACCATCAGAGGTTAAATCCTGGCTGGGTTCACCAGCTAGAAGATATTTGCAATCAATCCAGGAGAGAACTGGGAGATTTGAATAAACAGCGGCTAGTGGTGCTGCTTGCGAAACCCACGCACCTCCAGAGGATTGTTCCAAGCAGAGCTCACATAAATTTCAGTTTTGTTCATGCTAATAAGGCCAATTGTGGCTGGTGCGTAGGATAATTTGCTTCTCCTGCTCGGGCAAATGCCACTTCTTCATTTAATATGTCAGATGCATTTGTCGTACCTTTAAACAGAAGCTAAATGCCCAGCCGTTGCGACTTTCCTCCTGTTTATTTCCAATGCGCCAGGCAGAGGGGTAGAGAGACGTTCCCCCCTTGCCCCAAACACAGGGAACCCTGACAGACATCCATGTGAAAGCATCAAACTGCCTCAGGACCGACCAGCCAATATTACTGGAGATTACTGCTTAACATCCAATCAACAGGGGCGGTCCCTGAAGAGATCTATTTTTAAATTCACTCTCAGAATCTGGGCATTGAAATGACAATTTACTGCCTAAGCTGGTTAGCTTAGAGAAAATGGAGAGGTGGGAGCAACCGTAATTATTCGCAGCGGTTCATTATAACTGAACTGCTTGCAGCTTAACATTGTTAGTGTGAGACACAATCCCTACAGGGCAGAACGAGGCTATTCAGCCCACTATGTCTGCGCCAGCTCCCTGTAAGAGCATCCCACCCAGGCCCTCCCTTTCACCCTATCCCTGTAGCCCCACACATCGAGCCTGGCCAACCCACCTAGTCTTTGGGCTGTCAGAGGTAACTGGAGGAAACCCACGCACACACGGGGAGAACGAGCAAACTCCACACAGACAGTCACCCAAGGCTGGAATCGAACCCGGGTCCCTGGCGCTGTGAGGCAGCAGTGCTAACCACTCCGCCACCTAGTCCTATATAGGGTCAAATTAAGTGCTGATGTTTTTCACCTTGTACTGATCAGGACAGAATCACAAGAATACCCAATCTAAACACAACAACAATTTATACTGCATGAGAAGAGAGTACAAATTGGTTGGCAAGTGGACTTTGGTTGCTAGAGATATTATTATGGAGAATGCATTTTATCTATCAAACGTTTGTTTAAATTTCTTTATTAAATTGAAGTTAAATGCATTAAATTAAAATTATTTCATTGCTATTTGTGGGAACTTGCTCTGCACAAATTGACCACCAAGTTCCTTACACTACAATAACTGTTACGTATCAAATATACTCATTGACTGTAAAGTATCTCAGCAAGTCCTGAGATCAGGTTACTCTTTCAACCTCATGTTTCTTAAACGTTTCCTGTATGCTTTATTTCAATTTACATCAGCATTATAGGGTAAGATTCTCCATCCTCTCTGTGTTTCCCGCTGGTGGGAGATGGCATGTAGTTTGCCAACTGTGGAGTATTGCGTACAGTTCTGGTCGCCGCATTATAAGAAAGATGTGGAGGCATTGGAAAGGGTGCAGAGGAGGTTTACCAGGATGTTGCCTGGTATGGTGGGAAGGTCTTATGAGGAAAGGCTGAGGGACTTGAGGTTATTTTCATTGGAGAGAAGAAGGTTACGAGGTGACCTGATTGAGGCATACAAGATGATCAAAGGATTGGATAGGGTGGACAGTGAGAGCCTTTTACCTCGGATGGTGATGGCTAACACAAGGGGACATGGCTAACACAAGGGGAAATTAAGGGGTGGTAATTATAGGACGGATGTCAGAGGTAGGTTCTTTACTCAGAGGGTGTGGAATGCCCTGCCTGCAGCAGTTGTGGACTCGCCAACTTTAAGGGCGTTCAAATGGTCAGTGGATAGGCATATGGATAACATTGGAATAGTTTAGGTTAGAGGGTCATTAGATTGGTTCCACTGGTCGGCGCAACATCGAGGGCCGAAGGGCCTGTACTGCGCTGGAATGTTCTATGTTCTAACTGCGGGATTCTCTGGTGCCACCGCTGTCAGTGGGAATTCTCATTGATATCACCCCATGTCAGTGGGAAAACCACAAACAGGGATAGACTGCCAGCGGGATCAGAGAATCCCACTGGTGTTAACGGCAATCTGTACTGATTGTTTTATAAAATGACTAGTATATTGGTAACTATGCTGGAGAGAATCCCAAAAACCCATCCACGGGGAAGGGTTTTTAGATATCGTAAGAAGTCTGACAACGCCAGGTTTAAGTCCAACCGATTTATTATCAGACCTCTTACTGTGTTTACCCCAGTCCAACGCCAGCGTCTCCACATCATTTTTAGATATTCGCAGCTTTAATCAGTAAGGCTAAATGATGGTCCAGTAAGTAAGATCCAGAAGGTTCTGTAAGGGTGAACAACAGTCCAAGAATATATGGGTTAGGTTGATTGGTCATGCTAAATCACTCTTGAATGTGTCGGTTAGAGGGATTAGCAAGTTAAATGTGTGAGGATGTGGGGATAGGGCCTGTTGTCGGTACAGACCTGACGGGCCAAATGGCCTCCTTCCGCACACTAGGCTGTCTGTGATTTCTCTCCAGAAAGCGATATTTCATTCAGATCCTGACTGATGGACTCATCAATACGCTAAAATTGTGCTCAAACACAGAAATAAAAGTATGCTACAAACAATGGCAGGATCAAACATCACGCCCAGGAATGTGCCGCAGTTTTGGAGAGTTTCTCCTGTTAATTGCGCCCTTCAATTTAGTGACTTATATTTAATGCCCTGATACGGAAATAAAAAGAGGAAAGGGTCGCATTTATATAACACCTTTCGTGACCTTATGATCTCCTGAAGCAGTTGAGAGGAAATTAAGCACTTTCAAAGTGTCTTCACTGGAATAATGTAGTGCATTTTTGCACAGTAACTTCAGACAAATAGCAATGGCCAGAGAATCTGCATTTGCGATGTTGATTGAAAGATCAGAATTGGTCTGGATCAGGAATAACTCACTGAAAGAGTGTTCTGGAGTGAGTTATGTCCAGGGGTAGAAAGGGCTTTGGTTTAAATCTCATCTGAAAGACTAATATGAGTATTTCAATTTCTCGTATTGATAAAATAGGTTGTTTGATATTGATACTAATATTTTCAATATTGTATTGGATTAAGTTGATGTGAAGAAGTGTAAAGAGAGCAGTTCTATTGATGGTAATCGATTAAAAAATGTGTAACAATAGTGTATCTTGCTTTGTCTCCCAAATTCTACTCTCCGCAAAGATAAGGTCATCCAAATTCTATGGGTGGAATTCTGCCAAAAACGATTTGAAATGACGGATCTGTGTAAAAGTTAATGTCAATCCCTCTGGTTTTTTCAAAAGGAGAGCCCTAGCGAGAATCACACTAAAAATCAGTGGGATTATTCCAGTTGGAGAGGCCGGTGGCACAGGGCTGAGTGGGTCACTGAACGTGCACCGATCTGTCAGCGCCAAGATCGATGCATCTGCAGCAGCTCCGCACTGCCGGCCTCCTAATGGTCAGCCAGCCCCGGGACTCACCATCGCTGGCCGTACGATTACCCCCCCGCCACCCATCTACCAATCGCTGTCCTCTCAGATGTGTCCAGGCCAGCCCTGATACCCCACTATCACCAACACCTCTGCCCCCCCCAACAACTCCCCCCGGCCCACCCCAATCTCCCCCACCTCTTGACAGTCCTGATAGAAAACTATAGCACCAACAGGCCCTTCGGCCCACAAGTTGCGCTGATCATATCCCTACCTACTAGGGCCGATCTCCAGCTCCAACTGCCCCCACCCCTGGGCAGGCTGCCCACCATCTGGTGCCCCCCTCCTCCCCACCTGGATGCCCAAATCCAAACACCCTCCCTCTGTCACTGATCCAAAGTGTAGCATGGCAGTGGGATCCCTCCCCCCCCCCTACCAATTGCCCCCAGAGGCCATGCCCCCTCTGGCCCTGCCCCCTTTGTACTGCTCGGTTTGCAGTGGGCAGTGCCAAGGTGCTCCATTGTCACTTTGCCCCTTGGGCAGTGCTCTAGGGGGCCAGGCTGGTCCTGCCCAAGGTCACTCTCCCCCTTATCCCCGACCTCCACTAATGGGGATCTGTTGTAAACCTCATTGGAGCGAACCACTCCTGGCAGAGGGGCAGCGGGCCCACATACTTCAGTCCCAGGCCCACTAATAATCATCATAGAACCCTACAGTGCGGAAAGAGGCCCTTCGGCCCATCGAGTCTGCACCGAACACAATCCCACCCAGGCCCTACCCCCATATCCCTACATATTATACCCACTAATCCCTCAAACCTACACATCCCAGGACACTAAGGGGCAATTTCTTAGCACGGCCAATCAACCTAACCCACACATCTTTGGACTGTGGGAGGAAACTGGAGCACCCGGAGGAAACCCACGCAGACACGAGGAGAATGTGCAAACTCCACACAGACAGTGACCCGAGCCGGGAATCGAACCCAGGACCCTGGGGCTGTGAAGCAGCAGCGCTAACCCACTGTGCTACCAATGCAAGTTGTGATTTGAGGTAGAGAGATTCTTCCCGCTTAGAAAGGATAGCAGGACTAGAGGGCACAGCCTCAAGATAAGGGGGGGTGGCAGTTTAGATCAGAGTTGAGGAGGAACTTCTTCACTCAAAGGGTGGTGAATCTCTGGAATTCTCTGCCCGTTGAAGTGGTGGAGGCTGCCTCGCTGAATATATTTAAGTCACGGGTAGATAGATTTCTGATAAACAAGGGAATTAAGGGTTATGGGGAGAAAGCGGGAAAGTGGAACTGATTCACTTCAGATCAGCCATGATCTTATTGAATGGCGGGGCAGGCTCGAAGGGCTAGATGGCCCACTCCTGCTCTTATTTCTTACGTTCTTATGATTTAACTAATTTATTCAGCTCCGCGCCTATTCCTGGCAATGGAGCTGATGACGCTGGAAATCCGGTGGCCAGAGACACACGGAGGCCGTGGGCACCCAGCAGGAATTCTGCTACAGGGACTCCGCTATGTCTGCTGTGCAGGTTCGGTGGGTTGGCCATGCTAAATTGCCCCTAGTATCAGGGGATTAGCAGGGGAAATATGTGAGGTTACGGGAATAGGGCCTGGATGGGATTGTGATCGGTGCAGATGGGCCAAATGGCCTCCTCTTGCACTGTAGGGATTCTATAATCCCTGCGGTGGATGGGATGGGAAAATTCTGCCCTATATCTCTATGTGGCTTAGTGTTTACTGTTTTATACTGCTGCCGTGATGCACTTTGGAAGTTTTTAATGTTAATGTGTGTGCAGGTGTGTATATATATGATGTGGTACATGTGTCAGTGATGTCGATACACCTCAGGATGTATTTTATATCACAGCAGTATTTTACATTGTTGTGTTTGTCCCAGCTGAAATGTCGTACTGTAACTCAGATACTAAAGATCAGTGAAGTGTCAAATGATAAAAGGGGAGGTTGTCAAATGCCATTTTCTGCTTAACAGTTGCTATCCTAAATCTGAATATTTATGGGACCCTCCTGGAATGATATAAATATTCATGTTTACAGAATTAAAGACATTCGCCCTTTGGATTGTGTAACGGGATATTGAAAATAATAAAGAGGCGGTATTTGATTGATCTTAGGATTAAAATTATATTGCCATAATTGTTCATCGGTCAATCTGTAACTCTTAGGTTAATGTATTGTTCGTTTTTAAATTCTTCATTAAATTCATTCCTTGTTCCCTTAGTTCTAAGTTCATTCTTCAGTGCTTGCTCATTTTTAATACTTAGTTCAGTTCATTGTTCATTCTTTTAATACAATATATTCCTCCTTCTTTCAGCCTTCTTTTAATGCATTGTTCAATCTTTAATTTAATTTAATTTATTCTGGACTCTGCGACGCTTTGTTTAATTTAGCGTACAGACTCTCCGGCTTTATTGGACTGGGATGGGAGTGCCTCTGAGAAATAAATCCTACAAAGAACATAAGAACATAAGAAATAGGAGCAGGAGTCGGCCATCTAGCCCTTCGAGCCTGCCCCGCCATTCAATAAGATCATGGCTGATCTGAAGTGGATCAGTTCCACTTTCCCGCTTTCTCCCCATAACCCTTAATTCCCCTGTCTATCAGAAACCTATCTACCCGTGACTTAAATATATTTAGCGAGGCAGCCTCCACCACTTCAACGGGCAGAGAATTCCAGAGATTCACCACCCTTTGAGTGAAGAAGTCCCTCCTCAACTCCGTTCTAAACTGCCCCCCACTTATTTTGAGGCTGTGCCCTCTAGTCCTATTATCCTTTCTAAGCAGGAAGAATCTCTCTACCTCTACCCTATCCATCCCCTTCATTATCTTATACGTCTCTATAAGATCTCCCCTCAGCCTTCTAAACTCCAACGATTACAGACCCAGTCTATTCAGTCTCTCTTCATAGTCCAACCCCCTCATCTCCGGTATCAGCCTAGTGAACCTCCTCTGCACTCCCTCCAAGGCCAAAATATCCTTCCTTAAGTGCGGCGACCAAAACTGCACACAGTACTCCAGCTGCGTCCTCACCAGTACCCTGTACAGTTGCAGCAAGACCTCCCTGCTTTTATATTCTATCCCCCTCGCTATAAAAAACTTATTTAAGGCCTCAGCCATTTCCTCATCTCCTACCACTAAATCCCCCCCTCTCATCCTCAAAGGCCTTCTCACTAACATTTGTCGACTTCTGGCAACACTGGAAAAGCTGCTGGTCCTATTCATAGTCTCAGAATTATGCCTTCAAGTTAGTGACCGCGAGTCCTCCACGGTGGCACAGTGGTTGGCACTGCTGCCTCACAGCGCCAGGGACCGAGGTTCGATTCCCGGCTGGGTCGCTCACTGTGCAGACTCTGCACATTCTCCCCATGTCTGCGTGGGTTTCCTCCGGGTGCTCCAGTTTCCTCCCACAGTCCGAAAGACAAGGAGGTAAGATGGATTAGCCATGTTACATTCTCCCTCAGTGTATCCAAACAGGAGTCACTGTCTGTGTGGAGTTTGCACATTCTCCTCGTGTCTGCGTGGGTTTCCTCCGGGTGCTCCGGTTTCCTCCCACTGTCCAAAGATGTGCGGGTTAGGTTGATTGGCCATGCTAAGAAATTGCCCCTTAGTGTCCAGGGATGCGTAGGTTAGAGGGATTAGCGACGACTGGAGTGTGACGACTGGAGGATTTTCGCAGTAACTTCATTGCAGTGTTAAGCCTCCTTACAAGAAAAAATAAATAACTAAATGCAGAAACACTCTTTAAAACTCCATCACCATCCACAGGTTTGCCCTGGAAGGACAGGCCCAGCAGAGAGGTGAGACAGTCGTAAAGAGTTGTCAGGGAGTGGTTCTAGGATCCCTCAATATTGACTCCGGACCATATGAAGTCTCATAGGCATGGAAACCTCCAGCTGATTACCATTTACTGTCCTCCCTCAGCTGATGGATCTGTACTCCTTCACGTTGAATACCAGTTGGAAGGATCACTGGTGGTGTCAAGGACACAGGACCTACTCTGGGTGGGGAAGTCCAATATTCATTGAGAATGGTTTGACAGTAACACTACTGACTGTGTCCTAATGGACATAAGAACATAAGAAATAGGAGCAGGAGTAGGCCATCCAGTGGGAAAGTGGAACTGATCCACTTCATGATCTTATTGAATGGCGGGGCAGGCTCGAAGGGCTAGATGGCCTCCTCCTGCTCCTATTTCTTATGTTCTTATGTTATGTCCTTATCTAGCCCTTCGAGCCTGCCCCGCCATTCAATAAGATCATGGCTGATCTGTCGCTGCTCAGTTCCACATTCCCGCCCTCTCCCCATAACCCTTAATCCCCTCTCTTATCAAAAACCCATCAACCCGCGTCTTAAAAATATTGAGCGAGGCAGCCTCCACCACTTCAACGGGCAGAGAATTCCAGAGATTCACCACCCTTTGAGTGAAGAAGTTCCTCCTCAACTCCGTTCTAAACCGCCTCCCTTTATCTTGAGGCTGTGCCCTCTAGTCCTACTGTCCTTTCTGAGCGGGAAGAGTCTCTCCACCTCTATCCTATCCATCCCATTCATCATCTTATACGTCTCAATGAGATCTCCCCTCATTCTTCTAAACTCTAACGAGTACAAGCCCAGTTTATTCAGCCTCTCCTCATAGCTCAACCCCCTCAACTCCGGTATCAGCCTAGTAAACCTCCTCTGCACTCCCTCCAAGGCCAAAATATCTTTGCGCAGGTGCGGCGCCCAAAAATGCACACAGTACTCCAGCTGCGGCCTCACCAATGCCCTATACATATCTGCCTCTTTTTTGCACCTGTGGTGAGGGAACCAAAAAGAGGAAAGAAAAACCTACTCAAGCTCATAGAAATCATATTGATGGGTATAGATAGAGTGAGCACAAGCAGGCTTTTTCCACTGAAGCTAGGGGAGAAAAAAAACTAGAGGGCATGGGTTAAGGGTGAAAGTTTAAAGGGAATATTAGGGGGGGGATTCTTCACGCAGAGAGTGGTGGGAGTGTGGAATGAGTTGCTGGATAAATGCGGGGTCACTTTTAACATTTAAGAAAAGTTTGGATGGGTTCACGGATGAGAGGGGTGTGGAGGGATATGGTCCAAGTGCAGGTCAGTGGGACTAGGCAAAAAATGGTTCAGCACAGGGGCCAAAAGGCCTGTTTCTGAGCTGTAATTTTCTATGGTTTCATAGAAAGCCTTCAATGTAAAAGGAGTCCATTCAGCCCATTGCGTCTGCACCAACAACAATCCCACCCCAGGCCCTCTCCCCACAATCCCACAAATGTAGCCCATTACTCCCTCTAACCTACACATCCTGGGACATGAAGGGGCAATTCAGCATAGCCAATCAACCTAACCCGCACATCTTTGGATGGGGGAGGAATCTGGAACACCTGAAGAAACCCATGCAGAGATGGGGAGAATGTACAAACTCCACACAGACAGTGACCCAAGCCAAGAATCGAACCCAGGTCCCTGGAACTGTGAGGCAGCCGTGCTAACCCACTGTGCTACAGCCCTCACCAAGTCACAGATACATGTGTCCATGACAGTACTGACTGGAGTAACCATCGTATCGCCTTTGCGGAGATGAAGTCTTGTCTTCACATTGAAGATACCCTCCATCATGCTGTTGACATTACAAGCGTGCAAAATGGGATAGATCCAGAACAGATTTAACAACTCAAAACTGGGCATCCTTGAGGTGCCATGAACCATCAGTAGAACTGTATTCAATCACAATCTCTAACTTCATGGTCTGGTATATCTCCAACCCTGCCATTACCATCAAGATGTGGAGATGCTGGCGTTGGACTGGGATAAACACAGTAAGAAGCCTGACAACACCAGGTTTAAGTCCAACTGATTTATTTGATAGTAAACTCACAAGCTTTCGAGGTTCCCCTTTTCGTCAGGTTCACCCGATGAAGGGGGGAAATCTGGAAAGTTTGTGAGTTTACTGTCAAATAAATTGGTTGGACTTAAACCTGGTGTTGTCAGGCTTCTTACTGTGATTACCATCAAGTAAAAAGTCTGACAACACCAGGTTTTAGTCCAACCTATTTAGTCCAACCTATCAGACTTTTTACTGTGTTTACGCCAGTCCAACGCCGGCATACCCACATCATGATTACCATCAAGCTCAGTGATCAACCCTGGCTCAATGAGGAGCATAGGAGGGTTTGCCAGGAACAATAAAAATGAGTTTAAAATAACTTGAAGTTAAAATCCAGGATTATATCGAATCATAGAATCCCTACAGTGTGGAAGGAGGCCATTCAGCCCATCGAGTCTGCAACACCAACAATCCCATCCAGGCCCTATCCCTGTAACACCACATATTTACCCCACTAGTCCCTCTAACCGATACATCACAGCTCACTAAGAGGCAATTTAGCATGGCCAGTGCACCTAACCCGCACATCTTTGGACTGTGGGATGAAACCGGAGCACCCAGAGGAAACCCACGCAGATATGGGGAGAATGTGCAAACTCCACACCGACAGTGACCCAAGCTGGGAATCGAACCCAGACCACTGCCGCTGGGAGGCAGCAGTGCTGAGCGCTGTCCTGCCCACACGCGTGCGGAACAGTGGAAGCGACATGCTACATTCAGAGCTAAGCCTTAACCAGAGAATCATTTGAAATTCTTTACCTCCGCCACATCCAGTCCAAGGACTAGGGTGAAACAGTTGCAAATGTCTTCAGCTGCAAATGGATGTTATCCATTGCCGCCTCTACCTGAAGTCCCAGAAATCAGCTAACAGCCGGTTTTGATTCACTCTGGATGACGTTGAGAAATGGTTGAAGGCTCTGGATAAAGGGATCATAGTAACGTTTCGGTGATCAAACTGAGGGTGAGGTTCAACGTGGATGTAACAGTCAGAGGCAGCGAATTTGAGGCAAGGCTAAATAGCGGCAAATTTCTGAACATTCACAACTGCTGCCATTGGAAAGTCAGGCCCAAATCTCATATTTCATACATGGGATGTTGTATAATTTATCCTATTAATAAGACGAATGTTTAATTAATTCATCAGATCCAGGGAGACAAACTTTAAATTAAATAACGAGGCATTTGAAGGGTCCTGAATTTTTCAGTAAATTTAAATCTTAGGCACACAGATAATAATAGTCAAATAAAAAGATTTACGTTAACGGAGATGGAAAGTAAGGTGATGTGGCCACAAGACAAAGAAGTGATTGGTCAGGTGGCTGGTGAGAAATCCGAAATGAATTTCACTAATTTATTTAGGGGGCTAATAAGTAGAATATTGGTATTGCATCTCAGTGTTCCCTGTGGGACGTTCTTTTTATTCATTTGTGGGACGTGGGCATCGCTGGCTGGGCCAACATTTATTGCCCATCTCTAGTTGCCCGAGGGCACTTGAGAGTCAACCACACTGCTGAGGCTTTGGAGTCACATGTAGGCCAGGCCGAGCAAAGATGGCAGATTTCCTTCCCCAAACGACATTAGGGAACCAGATGGGTTTTTTCCAACAATCCACAATGGTTTCAATGGTCATCAGTAGATTCTTAATTCCAGATTTTTTTTCATTGAATTCAAATTCCACCGCCTTTCGTGGCGGGTCCCAGGAACATTAGCTGAGTTTCTGGATGAATATTGTAGCAATAATATCACTAGGCCATCACCTCCCCTGTCCGATGTTTCTCGTTCCCCTGGGCAACAGTTTGGACAGGATGTGTCAACAGCTGGAGCAACTCGAGTCTCGTGGTTTGGGCTCCAAGAGGCCGGGAGTTACGTGGACGTCATGGCCTGAATTTTCAGGCCTTGGCAACATTCTCAATAGCCTTGTTTCAATGGCAGCCATTTTGGCCAAAGTGGACTTGAGGCCAGGGCAAGCCTCCTGTCCCCATAAGCTGGGAGAGAGAATTAGATTTGTTGAGTGCCTTGGTAAAGGGAAGTTAACTGCTGGAGTTTTCTAGACGTGATGGGGGTGGGGGGTGGGGAAGGGAGGGTCAGTTGCCTGGAGGGAGACAGGCTGTGTGCTAGTGGTCAAACTAGGCCTAAGGCCTTCCCTGCCTGCCTCAGTGGGTGCACTGCCAACGGTCTGCAATGTAGAGGGGTTTTTCCCACTTCCCCAACAATGGTGGGTGGGATGGTTGTTTTATTTGATTTTTATTGAAAGTTTTAGATCAGTAGCTGACACAACCGTGTTGAAACAATTCCCTTGTTCCTTAAAGCTATTGGACTCTTCTCTCAAATTGGAAGGTTTTGTCCAGCTTGGAGAGATCACCCAGTATCCCGAATGGGATAGGGAGCCTGTATCCTTGCTAATGAAGATCTCATTAGGTCTCCACGTGAAAATCTTGCAAGGGATTCATACTCCATCAGTGAATCGGCATTGGGAACCCCTGTCAGGCCCTGTGGGTTTCCACGCATCATGCAAACCAACCTCCCATCCATTGACTCTGTCTACACTTCCCGTTGCCTCGGCAAAGCAGCCAGCATAATAAAAGACCCCGGATATTCTCTCTTCCACCTTCTTCCATCGGGGAAAGGATACAAAAGTCGGGGGTCACGTATAAACCAACTCAAGGACAGCTTCTTCCCTGCTGGTATCAGACCTACCTCGCATTAAGTTGATCTTTCTCCACACCCTAGCTATGACTGTAACACTACATTCTGCACTCTCTCCAGTCCTTCTCTATGAACGGTATGCTTTGTCTGTATAGCGCGCAAGAAACAATACTTTTCACTGTATGCTAATACATGTGACAATAAGAAATCAAATCAAATCAGTGCGGACCCGCAAGTTCCTCTAGGAGTTGCACGTTACTCAGATTTGAAAATCTGTCGGCCGTTCCTTCACTGTGGCTGGGTCTTAATCCTGAACCTCCCTGTCTAACAGCACTGTGGGTGCACCTACACCTCAAGGACTGCAGTGGTTCAAAAAGGGAGCTCGCCACCATCTTCTGAAGGGTGGTTAGGGTTGGCTGGCTTTGTCAGTGATACTCAGTAAAAGAGGAAAAAATGCTCGCCGGTGAATGCTTATCATCATTTCTTTTCATTAATTAAACTAAATTTATGACTCATCCTTTAAGGCCTAGTTTAATTTGCTGCTATTCTGTTCAAAGTAATTAGTTCGTTGCTTCATCATTAATGAGCTGATGAGTATCAAAAAATGTGCTGTAATTTATTGAGTGTCATGTGTCCACTGCCCCAGGGCAAATCCTTGGTCCGTTATCTGCTGATCCTGGGCCCCATCCTTGGCACTTTGTGTCAGTGATGGTTTGCGATTACCGTTTCCCCCCTCGGGAGCAGGGAGAAAAGACAACTGCTACCGCACTCTCGGCTGGAAGGAGAACTGAACCTACGCTGTTGCTGTCATTCTGAACTACGCGTAAGCCAACTGAGCTAACTGGCTCGGTTACTATTGAGTAAGCACGGTGCTTAGCACTGCTGGTACCGCACAGCGCTAGGGACCCGGGTTCAATTCCGGCCTCGGTCACTGTCTGTGTGGAGTTTGCACATTCTCCCCGTGTCCGCGTGGGTTTCTTCCAGGTGCTCCGGTTTCCTCACACAGTCCGAAGATGTGCAAGTTAGGTGGATCGGCCATGCTATATAGTCCCTTAGTGTCCACAGAACAATACAAGCCAGCACAGGAAACATGCCCTCCAAGTGTAGGTTCGGGGGATTAGCAGGGTGAATGTGTGGGGTAATGGGGATAGGGCCTGGGTAAGATACAATGTGAAGGGTTAGTGCAGGCTTGATGGGCTGAATGGTTTCCTTCTGCACCACAGGGTTTCTATAATTCAATGATTCGAACAGTTAATAGTGCTTAATCCAGAGTTTTTTTAAAAAGAGGTCAATATAATTGTTGAAAATAGATGGTCAGGAGCACAGTGAAATTGTCATCATTGTCTTCGAATAGAATAAAATTCCTACAGTACAGAGAGAGGCCATTTGGCCCATCGAGTCTGCACTGACCACAATCCCACCCAGGAACTACCTCCATATCCCTACATATTTTACCCACTAATTCCTTTAACCTACACATCTCAGGACACTAAGGGGCAATTTTAACATAGCCAATCAACCTAACCCGTCCAACTTTGGACCAAGGGAGGAAATCGGAGTACCCAAAGGAAACCCATGCAGACATGGGGAGAATGCGCAAACTCCACACAGACAGTGACCCGAGCCGGGAATCGAACCCAGGACCCCGGAGCTCTGAAGCAGCAGTGCTAACCACTGTGCTACTTTGCCACCCTGTCTGTTACTTTGTTCTGTAAACATTTTTAAATCGAAGGAAAGTGGGAAACTTCATTGGAATGGGATTGACAAGTTTGTTTGACAAGTGGGATTGGAATGGCTACATTAGGGGTACCATTCACATACACACGGGGAAGTGTAGGTGTAGGGAAATGCTTTGTTGAAATGGCGGCGCGGGCTCGTTGGGCCGAAGGACCTGTTTCCCGTGCTGGGTTGCTCTTTGTGGTGGATGTGGTCTTTCTGGATTTTCAGAAGGCGTTTGACAAAGTACCTCACAAGAGGTTATTGCAGAAGGTTGAGGAACATGGAGTTGGGGGTAGGGTGTTAGCGTGGATAGAGGATTGGTTGTCAAATAGGAGGCAGAGAGTGGGGGTCAATGGGTGCTATTCGGATTGGCGGTTGGTGACTAGTGGAGTGCCCCAGGGGTCGGTGCTGGGACCTCAGCTATTTACCATTTATATAGATGATCTGGAGGAGGGAACCGAGTGTAGGGTGTCGAAATTTGCTGATGACACCAAGATTGGGGGAACGGCAAATTGTGCGGAGGGTGTGGAGAGTCTGCAGAAGGATCTAGATAGGCTGGGCGAATGGGCCAGGAACTGGCAAATGGAATTTAATGTTGGCAAGTGTGAGGTGGTCCACTTTGGTAGGAATAATGGTAGGAAGGACTATTACTTACGGGGCGAAAAACTGCAGCAGGCGACGGTGCAGAGGGACCTCGGGGTCCTTGTGCATGAGTCGCAAAAACCCAGCTTGCAGGTGCAGCAGGTGGTCAGGAAGGCGAATGGGATGCTGGCCTTCATAGCGAGGGGGATTGAATATAAAAGTAGGGAGGTCTTGCTGCAGCTGTATAGGGCACTGGTGAGGCCGCAGCTGGAGTACTGCGTGCAGTTTTGGTTGCCGCACCTGCGCAAAGATATTTTGGCCTTGGAGGGAGTGCAGAGGAGGTTTACTAGGCTGATACCGGAGTTGAGGGGGTTGAGCTATGACGAGAGGCTGAATAAACTAGGCTTGTACTCGTTAGAGTTTAGAAGAATGAGGGGAGATCTCATTGAGACGTATAAGATGACGAATGGGATGGATAGGATAGAGGTGGAGAGACTCTTCCCGCTCAGAAAGGACAGTAGGACTAGGGGGCACAGCCTCAAGATAAAAGGGGGGTGGTTTAGAACGGAGTTGAGGAGGAACTTCTTCACTCAAAGGGTGGTGAATCTCTGGAATTCTCTGCCCGTTGAAGTGGTGGAGGCTACCTCGCTAAATATTTTTAAGAAGCGGGTTGATGGGTTTTTGATAAGTGAGGGGATTAAGGGTTATGGGGAGAGGGCGGGAATGTGGAACTGAGCCACAACAGATCAGCCATGATCTTATTGAATGGTGGGGCAGGCTCGAAGGGCTAGGTGGCCTACTCCTGCTCCTATTTCTTATGTTCTTATGTTCTTTAAGTCCTTCTGCTGTCCGAGAATGCTGATACTGAAGATAAATGCTGGAGGAAAAGACAGTCTCCCAGTTCATTTCTAACTTTCAAAGTTCTCCAGTCTCTGACCTTCTGTTCAACACACCGTTTGTACAGCTGCCAATCCACTCAATCAGATGCTCATCCAGGGCAGCACCATGGCACAGTGAGGGTGGCACTGCTGCCTCATAGCACCAGGGACCTGGGTTCAATCCTCAGCTTGGGCGTGGACGTGCAGGTTAGGTGGACTGGCCACACTAAATTGCCGCTTAGTGTGAGAGGAGCTACTCGGGTAAATGCATAGGATTATGGGGATAGGGCTTGGGTGGGATAGTGGTTGGTGCGAGCTCAATGGGCCAAATAGAACATAACAGCGCAATACAGGCCCTTCGACCCTCGATGTTGCGCCGACCAGTGGAACCAATCTAATGACCCTCTAACCTAAACTATTCCAATGTTATCCATATGCCTATCCACTGACCATTTGAACGCCCTTAAAGTTGGCGAGTCCACAACTGCTGCAGGCAGGGCATTCCACGCCCTTACTACCCTCTGAGTAAAGAACCTACCTCTGACATCCATCCTATAATTACCACCCCTCAATTTAAAGCTATGTCCCCTCGTGTTAGCCATCACCATCCGAGGAAAAAGGCTCTCACTGTCCACCCTATCTAACCCTCTGATCATCTTGTATGCCTCGATTAGGAATGGCCTCCTTCTGCAGAATTCTGTAGGATTCTCTGATCTTTGCTGCCCGAGGTCCCCAAAAGAGAATTTAGACTGTGGTTCTCTCACCCGGGCTGGTCTTCCTAGTATGGTCCTCATCTCTGCTCCCTCAAGCTCAAAGCAAACAGGGGGGTCTCAGACTGGGGTCCGCGGGTCCCCTGGGGTCAGTGACAAAACATATTTGT